>NC_079333.1:97753872-97858056 GCF_029582105.1 Oenanthe melanoleuca
CAATGCCCTGTAATGAACAGATATCAATCCTTCACTGTTTTAAAAATAAATGCTACAAAAATGGGAGACCCTTGTCAAACAGAAAATACTACCACAGGAAAACACTTTTGATATAAGCTAAAACAGAGAATACATGTCTCTTCCGTGGAAAGGCCATTCTGTAAGAAGGTGTGTAAGGGATGTGTGCATTTAGCAAGATGGGAAGGAAGGTGCATGTTGTTTGTGGGTCCATGAGGGGGAAGGGTGAATAAATTCTGTGAGGGAATTACAATTCTGCAGATTTTACACTTTATATGCTCAGAGAACTGTTATTGCAAAATCTAATAGATGTTGGAAGTCTATGATCTGTGATATATTCAGTCTGTATGAAGTCTCATGTTTATCTATAGAGAACTTTTATATGTGGAACTAAATAATAGTCATTTTGCAAATAATTACATTTAGGAGTATTTCTCAAAGATAGCTATACCCTCCAGTTATTTAATACTGTCAAATAAGTTTTAGTTGCTGCTAGAATACATGGTAGAATTAGCAAATCACCACTTTAACTAATTTCCTCAAAAAACATAATATATGGGTCTTGTGGAAGTTATTGACTATTTTAGAGGGCAAAGTATCAATTCTGTCAGTAAGAAAAATATTCCATTTCAAATGTTCATGACTTGCCCAAGATTTTTCTTCATTTCTCTAAATAAAAAGAATTATTAGGATTTCATGGCAGAGTTATGCAAGACAAAGCATGTTGGAAATAGCTGACATTGTTGGGAGGGGTGATATGTGGTGTACACTGCTATCAGTAGATCAAAGCCTCTGCAACATTTCTGGGATACCAGAGGTCCTCTTGAAGAATTTGTGTGACACAAGTAAATTGTTGAGGCTTTCAATGGAAATCTTGGAAAATCTCCATACAAAAGGCAGAAAAAGGAGGGATAAGGCAGACATAAACAGAACAATCCTGCTGATTGAGGAGGTCCTTGCCTTTGTGAATAGCCAAGTGCTGTTGGGCTACAAATAAAAATTAAATAAAACAATATGAGCCACTTGAGATGGAAAAGGAGATGGGGACTGTCTGAACAGCAGCCTGCCTTTATCTCCACAGGTCTCAGAAGGTCTTCAGACAAATGGTGGGAATTTTGTAACCAGATTGGTGACTCTCTGCCAGGCTGCATCACAGGATTCCTGTACACAGAAGGCACAAAGGAATGTTCTGTTTCTGAAACAGGCCTGGCCAGAGGGACAGACACATGTACATATCTATCTATATATACATACATAACCATGTGCATCTGCATATTGCCTGTGCATATATACAGCCTGGCAACCTGGGCACAATGAGAGAAACCAAAAGGTTGTTTTCTGAATTGCTTGAATTTCAGAATTGCTTGCTCCTTGGAAATTGGAACATGTGAAATTAGTTTATCATTACCAAGGCTTTTGATCCATCCTGAAAAACTTGAACTAAACTGTTTTGAATGGTGTTTTTTGCATAGGCCTTGCCAAGAACATGTATTTTGTGACTCTCTTTTGCTGATGCCCAGTGGCACCCTGAACTGCTCGTCTCCACAGAGTACTTGACCCATGGTCAGTATCTTGTGGAGAACCTGAGTATCTCCTCATCATAAAAATCTTCCTTTCCCCTTTTCCATAGAGGGTATACGAGGCCTTTTGGGTTTCTATCAACAGTTCATTGGTACCACAGGGCACTAATAATGTTCAAATACTTTGCAGTGGAGAAGAATTCTTCCTTTGATAGAGCTTTTAGCCTCAATTTTCAAAGTTGATGCTGTGACCTTTTTCCTAAGGAAACAAGTTAATTAGAATCCTATTTTTTCCTGCTCAAACTGGAAACAATCAAGAGCTTAAGATATTTTAAGAAAGTATTATTTTTAAATACAACCAGCTCAATTGTCAATATTTGCAACATTTGGCAAAGCAAAAATCTTCATGCACCTCAGTTTTATCATATAGAGTGTTTGTGCATGGGAAAGGCTCTACTCTAACCCTCAGTGGCCACAGAGGTATGAACTGGCTTATTCATCCTGTGTCTTTGAAGTATTTGTACTTCAGAGATGACAAGAAAAGTCTCCATGTAAGTAATTTGTGGGAGGATAATTAAAACTACAGTTCTTTCCTTCTATGAAAATATTGTGAAGTGTCCTTTTTTTTAACAAAAGTTATGTGTAAATAGTGACAGCACTGAATGAAGTGATGGGTGCATAATGCAGATCAGATGGGATGGGGATGATTCTGCAAACCTAGTACCTAACTCTGAAAACCCTTTCAGACTTCCTAAATAAGAAGTAGAGCATCCAGTGGGAGTGCAGCCATTTTAAAAGTAGGACTTCATGCATAACTTTCAAGCAATCATTTTTCTTTTAACTGCATCTTAAACATTCAAAAGCATTTTCTCTGCAGAGCAGCTTTTAAAAGGATTGGTATGCCAGACACACTTCATGTTGTCCTTATCTTTACTTAAACAAATCAGCTTGATGCTCTGAAGTATTAAACTAAAATCTGAGCTGAGCAATGTCACAAAAAGAGCTCTTTGTACATACAAATAGCATCAGTTGCACCCAGCACAACAGAAAACATAGCCAACTAGTAAATGTATTCAACTGTGAAGTGCAAATTTTTGGCTAAGGGCCTCTATGTCTAGGGATGTTTTGTCCAAAAGTGTTGGTTTATTTAACACTAACTAAAATAATCCTGTAAAGAAAAATCAATTTGGTAATATCCTGGTGCATGAAAGGAAAAAAAAAAGATACAAGCATTTTCAATATTAGATCCTTGTCAACTCTATGGGCATTAATCAGTAAGCTATACATTGACATAACAATGAGTCACAGAATGACTTCTGGAGCAAGCAACATCTTGAAACTCCAATGAGCCAAACAGGGAATTATCTTAAGGAAAAAAATTGAGCATGTAATGATAAATAGTGTATGTAGGAGATTTGAGAGGTTAAACTCAAATATTAGCTAAAAAATCCTCACCTTAAATGTAAATATACAATAATTAATTTTCAAATTTCACTTTGTTTTATAGGAATTAAAAAGCACTTTCAAGAGCTCTTTTGATACCATCAAGAGAGAATAGCAGAACTAACATCATCTGACATAGAATAGCTTGACTTCTAGATTTTGTGTTCCCAAGTGACTAAAGCAAAAAACAGATTCTGATCCAGAGTTTGGCGTTAGGTGAAAAACTCCTGTTGGTTTTAATGGATTTGGTAATTACCTCACAGTAACTCCTGTTCCTCCTTTTATTAAAACTGGATCAAATTATGCTTCTGATAGCCAGTCAGTAGCACTGGTTGGATCACATATTCCTATGTGTGAGGAATACTGGATCACATATTTGTGAGTTCAGACCCACACCAGCTTTCTAGAGAGAAGGAAAAAGAGCAGAATAAAAATCAAGGCAAGGTGGGTTGGCTGAATGCACAATTAATGCTTGCTTTGGGATAGGGATTATAGATATTAGGTGTGCAGATTGGTGCTACAGGGATATACTGTCATCATAATAAACATAGAGGACCATAAAACATTAGAAGTTGTTTCTCTGTACCTGGTACTCTGGAGGGCAGCTTTGGATATTGGAAGTCTTTGGCTGGTCCTGTAGTTCAGTGAGAGTGGACAAAATGCATGGAAATGTGTTTGAACTTTACCTGCTTGAACTTCACAACAGGCATTTCTATATGTACCTTTACTGCTTTTCTGCATAGAACTGGTGAGCTGGATCTGGAAAGTGGACTTTAGACCACACAGCAATTGAACTGCTTGGGGATCAAGCCTGTCAGGCAGCTTTGGGAATTTAAAGGAAGAAAAATGTACAGTGAGAGAAAAGCTACTCAGATATTTCTGCAAATGATGCCATGAATCATTAAACCAAAATGGCATATTAAAATCTTTGATGAAGCCAATGCATACAACAAAAAAGACATTACATTACTTCAGCCTTGGCTTGTCCTTTAGTGATTTTTCATTAAGACCTGGTGCCTCTGCCTTTTTCTCCAATTGTCAAGATCAGATAAAAAATGGATATTCCTTTATGTAACCTGGAAAGTATGGTTCATGGCTGTTGTGTAAGGAGAAAATTATTGCCCTATGTAGCAAATGTCAACAGCTGGAAATGCTGTATGAGGTCTTAAATGCTTTCTAGGAAAGAGAGAATTATATAAGGCACAGAACAATAAAAACACCAAAATTAATTTTGTTTCAGATTCAAACATTAATGTTTGCTAATTTTTACCAAAAACAGGGCCCTTGCTATGTTATGAAAGTTAATTGGCAAGTAAAAATTTGAAAGGATTTTGTAGGATTAAATAAAGAACTTATTTTTCAATGTCCTAATGCATAAAAATGGACACATTATATGGAATGATCAAACCTACATAAGAACTTTCTAGCAAAATTAAAGAAAGATTTTTAAGTCTTTGTCCAGGACTGTAACCATGAGGCTGTCCTAATTTTTGGAAATGAGAAAAAAGATGGTGAAAAATTGACTCCTTAAAGTGGTTGTGGTTGTTTTTAATTTTTTTTTAATATTGCATTGAATTCTTACCCTTCTTCTTTCAGAATAAAAAAGGCAGTGTGCAGCTTGGCAAAAACCTAATATTTTGACATTAATAAATTAAAGTGATTTTCAAAATACAACAGCAAGGTTAAAATCAAGAAATATATTAGAAGTGATTCCTTGGACAGTTTCAGGCATACTTATTTGCCTTTAAGTATGGGCATTTAAATTACTATAATTAGAAGGCTGGGTGGGGACAAAGCAGTTTAATTTTCATACAAGCCAATAGAACTTTCAGAATTATTTCATTCCCATGTAGTGTCAGGAACTCCTTGATGTGGTTAGTATATTAGAAATAGAAGATACAATCTTGTTTCCACAGAGGCCAACATGTGATTTTCCTGTTGGCTCCAAAGGCAGCAGCACTGAGCAGTAAATTAATGCAGAAAATGAAGCAAAGCAAGATGTTTCACTACTAAAACAAAATGCTTGTTTTGTGCCAATGCCAAGGTTGATGCCAGTGCTGCTACTATATTAATGTAAACTTAATTATATCCCCTACAGCCTGATTAAAATTAAACTTAAAAATTAAACAGTACAAAGGTAAATACTTCCAACACAGCAGAGTCTATGGTTTCATCACAGGTGGTCTTACTTCTTTGAGTATTGACTGCTTTAAACTACTTTTATACTCTCTGCTATGGCCATGTTCCCCCCAGCAAAAAGCACTAAACCTACAAGGATATAATCCAAGAACATTCTTCTCAGTGGTGACTGATTTTCCTTGGGACTCTTTTTCTGTACTGCCCACCATGAGTCAAAAAACTTCAACATGGAAGCTGATTGTAGATCAGTGGATTTATGGATTCAAAACCTGCAGCAATCTATCAAAAAAATATTCCTTTCCTGAGGTCCTGGGCATTAAAGCCATGACTTTTAGTGCAATGCTGTGAGTCAGGGTTAGCTGTCATGCCTCCAACAAGAAAAACTAATGACTTGTCAGAGAAAGTCTTTGATATATCTGCATGTTTCCCTTTCCAGGCCGGGTAAGAGCAGCAAAATGAGACATACCTAGCACCATGTAGTTTAGATTCTAAACTAAACTCCACCAAAAGTTTATTTTTCTGCTAGGGAGACAAGGCACATGTGTAGCAAGATTTCTGTACTCTACCATTGCTGTTGCAGTGACGTTTGACAAGTTTCCACCTGCAACCCCGAATTTGTTGCTGTCCCAATTCACTGCTGATGCAAACCCAGTTCTCTCAACTCCTCAATAAATAGCAGCCCCCTATAACAGAGATCTTTGACTGTACATAAAACGTTGGTGATTGAGATGATCCCCACAGTGGTGACTCTGCTTATCACCATGGAAATTACCTTAGGATAAAGCCTTTGACACCATTTCCCTGTGGGACAGCATTCTCCTGGAGAAATTGGCTGTTCTTGGCTTGGATGGGTATGCTCTTGGCTAGGAAAAAACCTGGCTGAAGGGCTGAGCCAGAGATTGGTGGGGAATGGACTAAAACCATCAGCGATGTTCCCCAGGACTCAGTGCTGGGGTGGGTGAGTCCTGTTTAATATCTTTATCAACAGTCTGGGTGAAGGGATCAAATCTCTTCCCCCCAGTAACAAGAGACAGGGTGAGGAGAAACAGCCTGAAGCTGCACTAGAGAAGGTTTAGATTGGACTTTAGGAAAAACTCCCTTCACACAAAGGATTTTCAGGCATTGTAGCAGTGGGCTCAGGGCAGTGGTTGAGCCTGCATCCCTGAAGGAATTTAAGAGACATGTAGATGTGACACTCATGAACATGGTTTTGTGGGGGGACTTGGAAGTGCTGGCTTAATGGTTAAACTCAGTTATCTGAGAGGTCTTTTCCAACCTGAATAATTCCATGTTTTGTTAATTTTTAGGGCTTCTTTCTCCTTTAAAGTGCTGTGCCTGAACGTACCTGAAGCACCTAGGTAATAAAAAATATCCTTTCCAGGAAGTTTGTTGCAATCTGTTTGACTTCCCTTTTACATTACCATGAAGTTTAATAAGAGGTTACCATAGTGTTCTCTTAAATTCTTTCCAGTTTCCTAAAAACTAATGCTGCTAACAAAAGCAGACTCATCTTTGCCAAATGTTAATACTCTGGATTAAGAGCAGATCCCATTCTACCTCTTTTGAAATGTCTGCAGTCCTCAAATTACTTTTTAAAAGAAAAAAAAAGAACCCCTGCATGAAGCATTTTATTTCATCATTGAGAATAGTAAAGGATAATGTAGGGAATGGTTGGAGAAGTAAAATCTGTGTTTAAATCTCCTTTAAAGACGTCACACAGAGCAGCAGAACACTTCTCTCTGTTAAAGTGGGGTATGGTTTAACAGCAGCATATTCTGTTTTCTGCACAGCTGAAAGCATTTTCTAGCATATTTGCTTTCAGCCTTACCCAGTGCATAACGTCAGAGGGATTGAGGGCACTGTTATGTAACAGCCTTCACTCAAGATCACTAACCCAGTGACCTCCCTCAGTAACTCAATTGTGTCTCCTTTACACTCACCCATTTTCACTTATTCATTAAGGGAATTTAGCTCTCACTTACTCGTTACATTCACTTGTTTTCAGCATGATTTCACTGACTTCATTTCTAATATATGTGTCCTGACTGTTGGCAGCTCAAGATGGTGGTTCAGAAAGGGCCTATGCTGATCTTAAGAACATCCTCTCTCCCTAAATTCAATACTGCAGTTCTTTAAGTGAATACCTAAATGATTTTAAATCCCCTCCTTGATCTATGTGCTGTTTGTTTTATTTTATAGAATCCTTACTTTTTTATTTTTTTTCCCCCTCAGGTGTTCAAATGCAGTAGCTTTCTCTTCTCTCTGCTTTATTTATTCTTAGTGTCATTGCATGTGGGCTACATGACAGCCAAAAGAATAATTTAAAGGTACCATAAACAGCCATAAAATAAATGTTCAGCTGTAAATGCAATTTGCAAACTCTATTTAATCCCATTAGATTTGTGCCTACATTAAATTAAAGTACAGGTCAAATTAAAGTCTATAAATACGAATGCTTCCAAAATCTGTATATACACAATAAATGCATAGGAGAGCTAATATCTTAGGTTTCAGATACATTTAGTGAATCTCAATCTATAGCCAGCCACCAGATTTTAAGCAAGCATGAGGGAAGTTGTACTATGTACAAAAATCCCAAAGATTTTGCAAAAGAAGAGCAAGTTTCTCTCAGTGAATTTGTAACACTCTCCATGACAAAGACCAAGATTCCTAGTGGGACTTTTGACTCATGTTCAGCTGTCAGCCAAACCTTTGCCTTGAGCTAACTTTTATTTGAGGAGCTTGGCAAGGTTTAATAAGCTGTGCACAATGCTGTGCCTTGTCTTCCACCAGCCCTGCCGTGTGGTGCACGCCCTGGAGATTGCCAAGATCCCACTGGGATCCCAGCCAGGATCCCTCCAGGATGCCAGCCAGGATCCCAGCCAGGATCCCACCAGGATCCCTCCAGGATGCCACCCAGGGTCCCAGCCAGGATGCCAGCCTGGATCCCACCAGGATCCCACCAGGATGCCAGCCTGGATCCCACCAGAAGAATCCCACCAGGATCCCACCAGGATCCCAGGGGCTGGCATGGGCAGAGAGCTCTTCAATAGAACAGCAGCTTTTGTGGGAGCTGAAGGAGGACTCAGCAGGTTCCCTCCTGTTTCTGCAGCCACTCTGCACCTCATTACCAATTTCCATCTATCCTTTCTGGTTGATGGCTAAGGGGGAAAGCTGAATTGCAGATGACATTGCTTGAGCGTGGCTTTTTTTCTTGGGAATTCAGAATGTTGATGACAGAGTCCCCTCTGCTGATTTGCTACACAAGAAATAAGGCATATTGCTCTGGTTTCTGAACAGGACAAAATTAAGCAGCTTAACTGCCAATAGCTTTAGAGTGTAATCTCTCTGTTAATTTACACAAATATGATGTAGTTTACCAGGGATGAAATATCAAATCCTCATGAATGGTCATGATGCTGCTGTTTAAATGGTGTGCATATTTCTATAGGATGACATGTTACTAAACATTAAGGTTTAGTTAGCCCTTTTTTAAATATTTTTTTATTTCCTGACAGGTCACAGGATCAGTATTTGGGCAAGATTTTTATCTCCCTGTTTTGTTTACTGATAAGATCTTGCTTACCACAGACTGATTTTTGCCTATTGAGGTCAGATTTCTTGTGTTTGTGCTCAGCACAGGATCTGGATGGCATCAGTTGCCTTTTTTATGACTAAATTAATCTCTCCACCTTCAGCACTGGATTACTAGCAAAACAATTTGAACTTTGCTTGGATAACTGTGAACACAGCCCTTGCAGATGATATGAACGGGTAAGTATGAAGCACTAATTTTTTTTTCCAGCAGCCTTTTGACTTTGCTGAACACAAAATGAGATTTTATTGTCCCAACTGGAATGAATAAAGTCGCTCAGCCACTAGTCTTTGCCAGAATAATTTAAGGCCTTTCTTAAAGAAGGAGAAAAAAGAAGTTTGATCCAAACTGTACAGAAAGTACAGCTGCCTATTTGGTGTCTTTTTTTTTTTTTTTTTTTTTTTTTTTTTTTTTTTTTTTTTACATGGCCATAATAATGGAAAGAATAGAGATTGTTTTGCTGTCCACCTGGTTCTGGGTGAAAATGGAAGTGTTGATTTAACAAGTGTACTCCCACATGGTTGGGGTCTGGGGTTTTTTCTCTGTAAACCACAAAAAACCCTTGAGAATGACTGAGGTATTTTTGTGAATAATCCCTTGCATTCTCTGGCCAGGGTGACCAGAGGCCAGAAGAGTTCAGGGGAGGCCACTCTCCATTGGAATTTGATCCCTTCATTGTTCTGTCAAAGCTGGAGTGTTTTGGCCTCTGGGGCACATTGTAAATCTCTGTTACTCATTCAGACTTCTGCTCTGAAGCATTCACTATGGAAAGAGTAGTGGGCTCTGTGTGGTTCCAATGAAATTATTCAGCCCTCTTTAATATTTCATACATGTGCATAAAGCACATCCTGGGAAAGCATTTATACCCTGGCAATACAATACAAATAAACACTGAAGAAGTGAAAGTTGAAAATGGGTTTGATTTGATCCCCATTTACACAATTCAGTGCAACACAGCTGGGTACACAATTTAAAAACACTTAATTAGCATATAAGGTGGCATTGCTAGTTCCTGCTGCAAGGGATACTTTCCCACTGTTCTTTCTGTAGTGAGAGGCTCTCTCTGCCTGTATGGTAGTCTGGGAAAGCATAGCACCACAGGCAATGTGCAAAAGACCTGTCTGAAAGTTTTATGCTCTTTTCATTTGTTATGCCTTAAAAAATAAAGGGTTACTCGTGCAGCTGCTCACACTTGGGTAACAAACCAAGGGGCAGCTTGCAGCTCCTCATCCAGTGGGTAGGGAGGGCAGATTTCTGCCAATGGAAGGAGGAGCTGCCAGTGCAGGATGTCAGAAAACACTCTCAGCTGCTCCATGGCACTGGGACAGGGAGAATTGTTTGGGTGGGGTGGTGGAGGTTCAGCAGTCAGAAGTGAGGCAGTGGCACAATGTCTTGTAACCACTACACAGGGTGTTACATAAAAGTGGATTCTAAATTTATTTTTTATTTAAGGAATAATCACATCTACAACATCCATTTCACTAGGTATTTGATCAGGTCAGAATGCAGACTTGTATTTCTAACTGTCTTAGGCCTTGATGACATTGAAGTTTCCAGTCTGCAGTTTTGAGTCTATGTTTCAGCACTTGCCTCCCTTGCACCTTTTTCTTCCCCTGCCTCCTTGTTTCTTGTAAGCACACACACACAGAGATGAAAAGCTAGAAGCTCTGTGAATTCAAGGGTTTTTTTCTCTACAGATTTTTATGTTTGTTGTTATTAAATAAAAAAATCATCTGTGTTAAAATTCGTGCTGGTTTTGTTCTAGTAAAGGTGCTAATGAAACCTACACTGAATGCTGAAAAGAAGAATTCATTCTGTTGTACTGTAGCAAGTAGTTAAAGGCCACCTGTGGGCTTACAACAGCTGGACTGAGTATGAAACACCATTAAAATTAATGCTCTGTATAATTCATGAAAGCTGTGTGACATCTGACAGATTTACCTGGTTATAGGCCAGCTCTGCTGCATTTCTTGTGACTGACCTCAGCCCATGGTGTCCCACAGATGATGGGGGAACATGACAGAGACAATTCCTTGATAAAAGTATTGCTGAAGCAGGCAAAACACAGTCTGTACCTGTAGTGACAAAATGAAATTTATAGGGACATGTTATGCTGAGGCTATTCATGCTTTTTGCAGATTCATGGAATAATTTAAATTTAATTAATGAAGCAGTTAATAGTTACTGCACTGACTTTGCAGTCAGTGGATCACTTCAGCAAACACATTTTGTAACAGTAGGAGTTCATAGAAGGCATTATCAGGGAAACCAACCAGCAAGGAGTTTGAATAGTCTAATCTTGAGGTAACAAAAGCCTGAATAACCATTTCAGGCTCTGGATCAGATACAACTGGCTGCAGAATGGTGATATTCTTTAAGCGTGCCCAACAGGATTTGGATGGAATCCAGGAAATAAACCAAAACCCTAGGCAAATTACTATTAAAATACAGACAACATCAAAGGCAAGAGCAAGGAAATAAAGATTGAAAGAAATGTTTTGGTGCAAGGATAATTTATTTTCATTTTATCAACTTTGCACATGAGAAGATTTTTTAGTTCCCAGGACTGCACATTTTACAGCCATATCAATATCATAATCCACATTTTCCTCTTCTATTGAGCTTTCCTTCTGTTAGTTGAACAATTAGATGTTTCTCCATTACTGAGTGTTTTTATTTGTTGTTTGTTTTTTTCTTTGTCTATTTTCTTCCTCTCAAAAGCCTTCTTGACATTAAAAGAAGGGAGAGAGAAATGTTCTCCTTGTAAATTAGAAAGCAACCAGAAGAATAGAAAGATAAATTTCTTTTGGCTGTTACTGAGACAGAAAATTAAACGAGTTCATTAAAAATTTTTGTCTAGGGAGAAATACAGATGGTTAAAATAGAGTTGCCTGTTAGTATACCAGTTCTCCAAAAGAGGCTTGGTGCAGTGTCCCTTAAAGTCAATCACATCATATGATCCTAATAACAAGCAAATACAGTCAAAACAGATCAGCACAAAAGTTGAAGGCCCAGCTCTTCTTTACATTCCTGGAAATTTTCCACTGACACAGAGCCCTGTAAGAGCACCTAGAGCTGAGATTCATCCAAAGATGACAAGAAATCCCTCTATGCTAAAATCAGAGTGGGCAAAACCAGGAGAATGAAGCTTGGCAGAGCAAATGACCAAAGTACTCAAAAGTCAGAAATAGGAAATAGCATCACAAGTAGATGAAAAAAATCATTTTAAGAAGCATGAGACACACTTGGATACTGAAATTAAAAGTAAAGTGTGTAATCACTGTTGAGCCCACTTTTGTGTTCTAATGAAATCTAAGACTGTGACCAGATGGATTTTTCATATTCAGTAATTATTTGCTGGAACTTTTAAAGAAAACAGTTCAAATGATTATAGACTGGATGACTAAGGACTGCATGTCTGTGAAAGGAATTGAAGGTTTTGAGCAGCTGCTTTTGTGGACGACCAAGGCAGTTTCTCCAGTCCTCTCATCAGCAGGCAGGTAGCAGCATTAGCGTATTTTGTGGGAAAGGTTTAATCTTGGCACACAGGATTCCAGACAAAAAGCCACGGATGGTGTGGTGCTTCTCTGGATCAGGGGCTGACTGGCACATGTCAAGTGCCTGGGATCCTATTTCTCCCTCTTCCCACACTATCTGGGCCTGTCCTCTGGTTTTGTTGTAGCAGCTCTTGAAGACTTGAACCACCTTCCTTTAAATCCCTGTTGCATTCCTGCCCCACAAGTGAGACTCAGTCATGTGATCCTTTAACTGCCCCTGTGAAATAAATAATTCATAAGTTAAGCACACTTTCAGTTTAAGCAGTGCAGTGAGCTGCAACACTCTCTTTTCTGAATAAAGGCATCTCAGTTATGCATTAAAAGGTTCTCACATGCCAGGCTCCAGCTCTTTTACACATCCATGCAGAAGAACCTAATTAAGGGCTAATAATTTCTCATTAAGTTAGGGGAAATGCAGTATCAGTTATAATTGGGAAAATCTGCATGCAGATATCTCCAGTTTCTACCTATTACAAAAGATGCCAACTTCAAAGACTTTGTTACAAAACCACCTATTTTATATTTCCCCTTAAATACACACTGGGGGTTTTGCTAAATGCTGACTGTCAGAACAAAGGGTCAAAGCTTAGTGCACATGCATAAATATGTTACTGTAATACCTTCTATTTATTCTGGTATGCAGCTACATTCTTCTATTTGTCTCACATCTGTCACTCAACAAAACTAATAAATAACTGTCAAGTCAAGGCAGGGAATCCCCTTTCTTCACACTGCTGCCAGTATGCCCTAATTTAACTTCTTCTTTTCTCTAGTGAAGAAATAGGAAGAATATTTTATTGATTTTCTGTTGAATTTTTTTGAACAAAGGAAGTAGGCTGACTTCATTAGTGTGTATTGCTGATATCAGAGTTAAGCTCTGGAAACTGTCATCCATATCATCCCTGAAGTCCATTTCCTAAATTAATTTTAGCTTTGGATGTTTCTGAATAAATAGAGATTAAAATTTTTTACCATGGTAGCAATAGGCAGAATGCTGGAGAAGACAAACTCCTTATCCTGTAAGGAGTCTAAGCCCCCAAAAGTAAAACAAGGCCTTGGAACCCACTGTAACAGAAAGTCCAATGGCTTCCAAATTTGGCAAGCACTTCATGCTAAATCACATTAGCTAAATCTTCAGTGAACTATGCTGTGTATAACATTCTGTGACTTCCAACAAAAGATATTTCTGAGACTAAACCCTGATCTGACAGGAAGTTAAACAAATCCACTCCAACAAGTATCTTTGGCATTCCAAACAGAATGGGAGAATTAGAGAAAAAGTGAAAAAATACACAAAACCCCCAAAATTGCACATAGCTCCAGTGAGATGCAGAACTTCACCATAAGTGCCCTGCTGCAATGCAGCTTTGGGTATTTCATAGCAGTGAAGTTGAGCACAGAGGATGGAGCTCAGAGGGACAGTGCCTGACCACCAACATCTGTCTGTGCCCATTGTGAGCCCTGTCTTTGCTTTGGACAGCCAGGCCTTCTATTCACTGGACAGTACTTCCAAAATACCCTGCTTCTTGGAAGTTACAGCACAAATAGGTTTTAAAATTCTCTTGGTTTAACCCCAGCTGGCATCTAAGCCACTGGAGTCAAGTCACTCATTCACCCTCTCTGGTGAGATGGGGAGAGATTCCAAAGGGTAAAACTGAGAAAACTCGTGGGTTGAGATAGAGTTTAACAGGTAAAATAAAGCTGCTCACACAAGCAAACTGAAATAGGGAAGTCACTCAGCCCTTGCCATCAGCAGGCAGGTGTTCAGGCCTCCATCCTGTGCGACAGCAGCTTGTGAAGGCCAGTGCCAGGACTCTGAATGTCCCTGTTCCTCCTCCCAGCTCCTGTGCTGAACATGGCATCAGTGTGGGATTCCCCTGTGCTCAGCACCTTGCACACCCCCAGCCTGCTCACTGTGGGGTGGGATGGGAAGCAGAAAAGGCCTTGAGGCTGTTTAAGCACTGCTTAGCAACAGCTAAAATATTTGTTAGTATATAGTTATAACACTCTTTCCATCACAATTCCAAAACACAGTCCCTTACCAGCTACTATAAAGAAAATTAACTCTACCCCAGCACAAACTAGCTTACCAATGTCATTGTTCCTTTACTCTGCTTTGATGATTCCAAAGAAAAATATGCACCTTGTTAGGTTTTCTTCTTAGCAAATACCTTTAGATATCTCCCAAACATGTTTAATATCTACCTAAGCTTCCAGGCATGGAGTATGCCCCTTACATGAGGGTGTTAGCCTGAATCCTAAATATTCCCATGGTGGCTCCACATGACATGACATTCTTCAATTTAACATTACTCTGGTTTCCCATCCTTAACTACAGAGCACTGTCAGGCATTAAGGGCTGGACCAAGGGCAAGCTGAGAAAGTGCACAAGAAAAATAGTCTCCTGGGACCCATCCTTCCCCAGCCTCATCTGTGCTACTGACATGAAATTCAAAATTGTGGATGTGAAATGTATGAAAAAGAAAAGATATCTTGTTGTTTATAAAACTACTGATGAAAGGGTTTCCTTCTCTTAATTAGAAAATAAATAAATATTTAAAGGAACAAACAAGAACCCTCAAACTAATTCACTTTGGCTAATCAATTCCACATTGGAAATAAATTCATGCAAATTTAGGTCTTCACATGAACACATCTTTTCAGTGGCATGTTCATAAGGTCATTTGTTTCAGATTAATAAATCAAACAGCTCTAGCAGCAGCATATTCACCAACATCAACCTCTTTAATCAAGAGTTCATTTGATTCATGGAGGAAGGTTGGCCTCCCCATGATTGCTATTTTCTGGTTAAGAATATGCTGAAGCTGTGGAACACAGGATGCAGATGGGTTTCAAGAAGGGCTGGTGTTTATTCTACCCAGTGGAGCATGCTGGAAAACTTTCCTTGTACCGTGAAATATTATGCTTTTGTCTGGTAAGTCTGTGTCAACAAAGCACAGGCAAAGTAATTTCTAGCACACAAACACTTGGAAAATAGAGGATCAAGGACCAGCAAAGAAATCTCAGAATGGGAACATGTGTTCCTTTGCACTGAAAGTAATAAAGGCAAAATTAATATATCTTTATTGATATGTTAATAAATTGAAGTATCTTATCCTATTTGTGTAATGACATCCACTGATCTAGTAAAGTGAATTATACTGATATTTTATGTGTTCAACACATCCTAGAAATTTTACATTTTTTTGGAGGGGGTGAAATTTAAAAAAAGTAGTAAGAAAAAAGGGTGAAAGTCTGAAGTTGAACTTTCCCCACTGAAATCAGTGGTGAGGTTGCTATTGGTTTCACTGCTTCAGCCTCAGAGTTTTGCTGATGCTCAGAAAACATGAACAATCTGTAGGATGCTTCTTTTCAGCCAAGGCCATCATATGACCTTGAGTTTCCTTTTCATGGGCAAGATCTCATCCTATGGGAGGAATTCTCTCAGTCTCTTCTCACACTTGTGGTCTTTGGTGTGTGTGCTGATTTATCCTGGGCCCATCCCAAGCTGGAAGGTGTTGGCTGCTGTTCTCCCCTGGGAGAGAGAGTGCCCAGGAGGGATGGGGTGTGCAGAGAGCACTGTGGTGCTGACACCTACCCCTGGTTTTTTTGGCTGGTAAAGAAGACATGCTTCCAAGTCAAAAGCTGCTTTTTTAACCAGCTTCCATGTGTGGGAGCCAATCATCAAAACATGGTGTCTATTTTGGTCTTGTTTCATTGTGTGGGGTCTTTAAATTCAAGCTCTGAGAGGTTTATTATAAGTTGAACTCTTCATTTTCAGAGCTGCTACAGATTGAATCATAAAAACAGCCATTGGAGAGAGAATTTATAATATTACTGTGTAGTTTTAAGCTACTTTTAACTCCATATGCAAACAAACCTGATTAAAGATGATATACAAAGAGGAAAAACATGGGAAAGGGAAAGGGAAAGGGAAAGGGAAAGGGAAAGGGAAAGGGAAAGGGAAAGGGAAAGGGAAAGGGAAAGGGAAAGGGAAAGGGAAAGGGAAAGGGAAAGGGAAAGGGAAAGGGAAAGGGAAAGGGAAAGGGAAAGGGAAAGGGAAAGGGAAAGGAAAGGAAAGGAAAGGAAAGGAAAGGAAAGGAAAGGAAAGGAAAGGAAAGGAAAGGAAAGGAAAGGAAAGGAAAGGAAAGGACATAATGTTGCCTCTAACTAAACTCTAACTAAAATATGATTTACAAGTGAACAAAGGTGATGGCAATCCTTGATAAAATGGATTTAGATATTCTTCATAATTATATTACTGTAATAGATGGAGACTGAAGTAAGATTTTAGTCTTCCATTGCTCTAAACCTTCCCATGAAAAACAAGTTAGCAAAAAATATTCTGTGCTCCAGAGGGTGTGTTTGTGCAGTTTCAGGCTGTAAATGTAGATGGGACAGGTGATAATAGAGAATGGAAGAGGGAGAATGAAAAGGGGAAAATGGGGCTTAAATACATAAAAATGAACATATGGCTAAAATTGATTGCAGCAATAGTTTCAGCTCCCCTCACACTGAATTCTTTAATATTTCATTTTCTGGTTTATAAAGGAAAAGGAAATAATGAGGCAATAAAAAAAGCCTATTTGTATGTTACATACAAATATGAGAGTACAGGATAGTGCCTTTACTAATTTGTAATTTAGAAATATTCTGTGGAGGGAACAATGAAATTCTCTTAGTCAGGAGTCTGGCTCTGAGTCATTGTGAGGGATGCAAGCTCACATGTCAGTCTTCTCTCCAGGTTTTAGCAAAGCCCTTCTGTTTCCACACATTAGATGCTCTAGTGTTTAGCAATCAAGAACACTGATAAGCTTTTGCAGAAGTAAATTCCTGGTTATTTCTTGGGTTTTGCTGAGAGATGTGTACATGCAGAAGAGTTCTGAAAGGGAGGCTGCAATGAATTGTCCATTTAAGAGTGTTAATAATTAACAAACGGAAAAAAAATCAGGTAAATCACAGCATTAATAAGATCCTGTTAAACAAACAAGTTTTAGTTAAAATGTTTACTTTTTTTCTAAATTAAAAATTAAAGCTTCAGGACCATGTATAATATTTAATTTTCTATTTCTTGTCTCATTGAAATAATTGGACTGTAAGGTGGACTTTTATTCTTACTCCTTTCTTTGTCCAGTGTGAGACAAAGTAAGAAAAAAATTGTGTAAGAGAATTTCATCACAATTTAAAAGGAGAACAGGACATATGAATTTCTGTGCTAAGACCTCTAAGACAAGAAAATCTGAAGGGGATGATAAAAGTGATTAGCTAGAGCATTCCCCTATGTGCTTTGGGCCTCAAATCTTCAGCTGGTGGAAGTCACCACAAATACAATAATTTCTTTCAAATCATGCCTGCTCTTTAGTTTTAGTAGAGGCTGTCTAATAATGCAATAAAAAATAGCTTGCACTGACAGGCTTTTAAATGGCAATATTTAAAACAAAAGCATGTGTTTACCAAAAAGAGTGATTTTCAATGTCTTGGTGCTTCCAGAGAAAACTGTTATTGGAAATGCACAGGTCTTTTGTAATGCATCACACAACCCATGGGGAACACCTTCCTGGGCTACTGCACCTCAACCTGACGTCATTTTCTCATTCCACGGAAGACTGTTCTGTGGATCCCAAGATTTCCATTTCTAGAGGCTTTCTCTCTTTCTATCTGTGAAAATATTGCCTGTGATTTGTAAGCTGCTGTTCAGTTTCCAAAAATCTCACACTGCATACTTGAGCAGTTTCACAGTGGCTTTACCCTGATGATCTCAGGCTCCAAAAGGGGGCTCAAATCTTTGTGAGATAGACTGAAAACTGGCAGGAGCTGTGCCAAGCTCTCCTGCCTCTTGGCCCCATGAAAGGATCCTTGGCCCTAAACATTCCTTCCATTTCCCTCTGGTGTTAGCTGTATATTGCTTAGCTTCCTACAATCCCCACCTTGTCACATATATTTTCTCTTCCAAGGAATGCCCTGGAAGGAAAAATTATGCTTTCCCTTCCCATGAAACTCCCCTTCCATTCCCTGGTTGAAGGCTGAGCTGTCTGACATGGTCCTGAACAGTGCATTTAAACACAGGGATGGAGGTGGCTGCTCACCACCCGCCCCACTGAGTTACAGCCCTGGGAGCTCGGGTTTCAGCCCTTTGTTCCCTGCATGTGGAAAGTGCTTCCCTGCAAAGAAGAGGGCATAAAGGGTTAATGTTTCAGGAATGCAGGGCCGGGATTAAGGCTTGTGGCAATTAGTCACTCAGTGGAGCTGCCTGTGCCTCAGTTTTCCTGAGGCTTGACACAACGGGGAATTTTACTTACCCGAAAATTCTCTTTTAACCTGAGAAGGGCTCCAAACTTCAATAAAGTTGGACACATGAACTTGAATCTCCTAACCCTAAAGCAGCAAAATCAACTGCATTTACAAATTGGAAATACAGCCCTGAAATGTAACAGAAATGAGCCAAGCAGAGAACAAGCTCACCTGGAGCCCGGGAGAAGCCAAACCCCGGTGGCCACGCAGTGGTGGCTCCTCCTGATGGGCACAGCCTGCTCAAAGTGAGCAAAGAGCATCTCTGGGTACACACAGAGCTGATGGCACCACTGTATGCCTCCTCCAGGCAGCAGTAAGCTGTGTTTGGAGGCATTATCCCCGCCTGCTCTGTAATTACATCCATCAGGGAGAGCCGCGGCCCTGCGTTCCCCGCTGTTGCCATGGCAGCGGCCCGCGTTCGCAAAGTGCAGGGCACCCGCTCTTAATTATACTTACAAAGCAGCTACATTTCAAAGGAATACAATAAATACAAAGTTGAAGTGAGGGTGCTGCACCGGAGTGATATGAACAAATACACTTTTGTCACGTCTGCATCTCATGCACACTTCACACCCATTACTGGCGCATTCTGCCAATTCCCCGGTTCCCTTTGTGCATTTATCAAAAACTCCCGGTTTTTGTCTGGCAGAAAATGCAGCCTGTGTTGCAGGCCCCAGAATTGTCTCTGCTGCTAACCTGGGAGCTGGCTGTTATGAAACCAAAGCAATTGAGAGAGATCCTTTCCTTTGCACTTATCCAAATGTGCCAAGGGGAATGTCCCTTTATTAAGCACTGTAAAATGCCAGCTCTGCTCTCCCCTCCTGCTGGTGCCCGAGTCACCCACCCAGCAAATGCCCAGTGAGCTGCCCCCTGCTGCAGTCACCTGTCTCAATGCTACCATGGTGGTTTTGGTGGCAGCAAAGGTGACACAATCAGCCTGAGGTGCCAACACGACCCTGATCAAGCAGAACATATTCCCATGCATGAGCCACAGCTTGGTGCAGAACACACCACCAGCACAGTCCTTGCTTCCTTGTGGATGAATAACATGGAAATTGCAGTTGATATAAATTTACATTTTGGGAAATTTACATTTTTACCCCTATAAAGAAACAAGGGATTCCCTCATTCTGAAATTAATGCTCACCCTGAAGTTGAACAGGGCTTATACAGATGCTGGATTGCAGATATGAATTATGCATTTTCTGGGGGTGGAATGTCATGCAATTTTAGTGTTATTCAAGCCACAAAGATCCATCAGGGGAGAAGTAATTAGAATATTTCAGAGACCCAGATTTACATTTCTTAAAGCTTGTGAGCAAAATGAAATTGGCTGCCTCCAATTTACATGTCTACAATCACTCCATGAAAAAGCTGTCAGATCTCAGCTTTTGGATCTGAAACATCTCTGGGGGAAACCAGGTGTTCTGGCAAAGGATGGTGTTGCTTTGGTGTCACTTGTGCACAGCTAATTCTGAAATAAATGTGTGCTGAGGTGTAGGGGGCACTGTGCTACTGCATGCATATAAGCAGGTGTGGTAAAGCCATTGGATCTGATTTACAAGACAGAAGCCTTATTTTCCAGCTTATTTACTTCTATTCTTAGTTTCTTTTTTTATTTGTGTTTATTTTTCACCTTGTGCTTGGAAAATTGTGGTGTTCTCATCAGGATGTATGCACTCAGCCACAGAAAAGTAAAGGAGTTCTGCTTTCTTAGTCAACTCTGCTCTGACTTAATTATCTGGGTAAGCAATGTGGCCTGGACAAGCAGCAGGGCCTGGACATGGCTGACATATAAGGACATGTGGACAGCAATTATTCTTTTATTTTGAAATGTAAATAATAATTATTATTTTATTTTAAATTTTATTTGAAGTGATTCTACAGTTTGGCCTGTGAGCCAGGTGCTGTGTGTTTTCTGGCTATCTGTTCTGTCCAAGCAGCTGCCACAGCTCCCTTAAAATCACAGTGACTTCTAGACAGACTTTGAGTCTCCTTTGACTCTAGGCTGCTGATATGGGGGACAGAAGCCTTTGGGTTGCCTTGGCTGAGCTGTGGATTGAACAGGAGGCCACAAAGCTCTTGCAAGGCAGGAGTTTGTTGTTTCTTGTACCACATACTGATTCTCAGCACTGGACTCAACAGATACATTATGTTTCCTTACTCTGCCAATAAAGAGAATAAAAAACAAAATAAAAATAAAAAAATAAAAATAATTTCAGAGTGGTTTGGTTTACCTTGTGCAGGTTCACATTTCCAGACCTTTTGCTCTGCAACAGTTTCCCCATAGATGTGAGAAAAGTACTGCTGAGAGCAGAAATGCTATAGTTTAGACTGGTTTATGCCTATAAGTATTTGACAAAACACACAGATCTAAATGTATATATGCATAGATGCAGATGCACATGTGGAGCCTGTCCCTCTGCTGCCCTTATGTGGAGCACAGATGTTACATAATGCTTCCATCCGGGAACAGAAGCAGGGATATGACTAAGCAACAGAGCGTGACTTATGAATAACAAATTGTGCATATTCCCAAAGATATTTCTTTAGCTGATCTCCAAGGAAAAAAAAATCACCAAAATTAATACATTTGAGAAAACTCTCATCTTCTAGAGGACTATGAGGAGATAGAGGAGGACAAAGAGCAAACAAAAAAACACACAGAATTTATGCCATAAATTTGCATTGCTCCTTGTAGATAACTTGTCTCTGACAATGACTTCATGCATGGATTCAGATGATTAATGTGTGGGTCAAGAGTTTTCACCCACTGCCCAGCAATGAGTGCAGTGGGACTGAGCTCCAGCCTGCAGCTGAAGGCAGAGAGCAGACCCCTCACAGGCACCAGAGGGCATTTTGGGGCAGATTAACAATCAGTAGGGTGAGATCTAGGAAGTTCTATCTCCTGATTCTACTTGACCAGAAACCTGCATGCAGACACCTACAGCTTTATCACCCTCTTGCCTTGCCTCTTTGGGTTGTCAGTCCCTCCTGTATAAACCAGCATCTATCAGTTTGCCCAGAAAGAACCCTGCACAGGGGCAGCATCAGCAAGGCAAGCACTTCTAAAACCTTTAAGCCAGGTCCTTGTCTGGGAGAAACCAGCAGAGCTCCATTCCCACCAATAAAGCTGTGCCAGATGACTCCTGCTGGGTCTCTAGGACACAGATTTCTCAGAGAAAAAAAAAAAAAAAAAATGTAATTGACAATAAAATAAAAGAGAAGGAGGGAAAGCTTTCAAATGCCTGAAAGATGATTTGGAGACAGAAAATGAAGGGCCAGGGGCAAAGAAACAAGGGCACATTTGAAATGATTCAGTAAGTTAATGGGGAAAAAAGATGAAAGAAATAGCATAGATAATGGGAGAAGAGTGATGATTTTCCATCTCCTCTCTTAATCCACATTTTGTCAAAGCAGTCATGATTTTCCCATGGAGACAATATGACTACCTGATCCAAGGAGCTTTCTCTTAGGTGAGACTTCTGCTTGCAATAGCAGCCCCTCAGCCCTGGGGTCCTTGCTGGCCTCAGTGCTGATGGGTGATCATACAGAGCAGCTCTTACCTGCTGGATTTCTAAAAGGCTCCCCTTGGAGCAGGTGTGCCTGCACAAGCACTGCAGGACAAAAGGCACTGCTGAGCTCCAGCTCTCCCTTGCTGTTCAGACAAAGCTGAGTTGGTAAAAAGCCCTCTGCAGTTTATTGCAAGGGGATGATCCAGGGAAGGGAAGGATGCCATGAAAGGCTGGCTCCAGAGCACCTCTTTGGCACAGCACCTTTTTGGACTGAGCTCTTAAACTCAAGTTCTTTCAAAGGCACAGTGAGGCCAATCCTTTCTGCTGCCCTTTTCAGATGCTCACCAGTGGCTTGGCTCTTTATTTCCCCTCAGATCCACTGTCCCATCTGTACTGGCTCTCTGTGCCATTCCCCTTGCTTCTCCCCAGGACAACACGGTGTGATCTCATTTATTAGCCTTGTTAACAAGGCCTTGCTCTTTATCTTTTCTCCTCCTCTTTTGCTATCTTCTGTTAATCACAAGGTTTGCTCCAGTCTCTGCATTTCACAATTTGCCATGACATTGTTTCTCCTCATGCAGGGCAGCACCCCCGATGTGGATGGGCTCTTGTTTCTGGGGACAGGCATTTGGATTCCTGAGTGACAGAATGCTCAGCACAGTTCAGGCTGCACCCAGTCCAACGTGATGCTGATCTGGACACTGGGGGCAGCTGATTTCATTGATTGAAATCTGGGCCAGGCAGGTTGTGACCAAACCAATCTCCTGTCTGCAATGGATGCTAATAAGTTTCATGATGTGGACACAACTTTGATCCTCACCTTAGGTCTGAATGTAAAGAGCCTAATAAACTACCCCAAGGAAATAAAGTGAACACTTGCATTCTCCCATGACCAGTTCAACTGGACCAAGGCTGAAGTATTTGAAGTCCAGCATTAAGGGGGGAGGGATGCATGTTTGGGCAGGCTACTGAAACCTTTAGTTCTAAAAGAGGTACTACCTGATTTGGAAGGACTTCAAACATCTGAAAGATGAGCTCTATGTATATTTAGCGTCCAATTATAAAAATAACTAAAGTGAGTGCACCCTATAAATCTTTTCTCGATGATGCTTGTGTCAGAACTGGTGATAAGACAGCAGCATAGAGATGACAATTTAAAAAACTCTCCTATTTTATGCCTCATTTCATACCTTAGACCAACTCTTCAAGCTTTCCTGCAGCTGTCAGCTCTGTTGAGATTTATTCACCAGCAATCAAGATTGCAGGGATTCCCTAGAACATTTATACTGACATGTTCCCCTCTTCCCACTAACCCTCATTTGCACCCACCTCTTCTCTTTCCAGCTCCATTTCACTGCCTTTTCTCCTTTCCTTAGGCAGGGCAGTGACTCTGCTTTCCTGAACATGGCCACTCAGCAGTGGTGAAAAAGTGTCACAATAGAGATAGCAGTGTTTGGGGTTTTTCATTGGGATTGATTTATTCATAAAATTGTAGAATAGTTGGGTTGGAAGGGACCTATAAAGGTCATCTAGCTCAAGCTCCCTTTAATTAGATCAGGCTGCCCAAAGCCCCATCCAATATGACTTTGAACACCTCCAGTGATGGGGTACCACATCCTCTCTGTGCAATGTGTTCCAGTACCTGGCCATCCTTATAGTAAAAATTTCTCCCTAATATCTAGTTTGAATCTGTCCTCCTTTAGTTTAAAACCACATGCTCCTTGTCCTATCACAACAGGCCTGGGTAAAAACTCCATCCCCATCTTTCTCATATGCCCTGTCAAGTGCTGGGAGGCTGCTAGAGAGTTTCCCCGGAGCTTCTCTTTTCCAGGCTGAGCAACTACAACTCTCTTACTCCCTGTGTTCATGGGAGAGCTGCTCCAGCCCCTGAGCAGCTTTGTGGTCCTCTCTGGAGCTGCTGCAGCAGCTCCCTGTGTTTCCTGTGCTGAGGGCTCAGAGCTACATGCAGCATCCAGGTGTTCTCTCTCCTGAGGCACAGCTGTGCTGTGCTGTGGATAACACAGATAACAAAGGTAAGACCTGCTGATACCAACTGAACAAGCTCTAGAGGAGCAGAGCAGTGTCAGCCTAGCTCTACTCACAAGGCATAAATCTTCTCCACTGAGCTGGTTGCTCTGTGCCATTCTGTAATGTATTGATCAACTTCAGGGGCTCTGAACACCCCTCTCCTGCATGGCATAGGGAAGTGGGGAGGGATTTCAAATATTCTTCATATTCTGAACTGAGAAATGAGAGGGAATTTCTCAGCCATGCTCATGAGCTCTATAGAAACACAGACTGCAACACTGATTTCTTTCCTATGTGGATTTTCAAAAAATTTTTACTGCCTTCTAACATCTTTAAACACCCCAGTTATCTGTTCATGTAGCAAACAGTGCCATTTATTGAAAGCTGTGTCAAAGACTTTTAGCATGGATTGTTGGACTTTTGGCAACTGAATTGTAGCTTTTCTTCTATTGAAATATTTCCTTTTTGGTGAACAAAAAGGGGAATTTTTTAGATCTTGTACATTTGACTGAATGCACTGGTATATTATGACCTTTCTGTGCACAAACCTTTCTTTTTTAGCCTATCCTTTGTACTTTGAGGAGCCACTTTAATGAAGTTTCACACGTGTGAATGTTTTTCTTTGCTTTCATGACAGCAAGCACTGTAACATATTGATAGTTTCAAGGCAGGTTGTACAACTGAAGATGTTTGCTTTCTTAGAGTAAACAAGCACTTCTGATTCTGCTGTTTAGTTTGGTCAAAAACTATTACCAGCCCTTCCCAGCATGATATTTACATAGAAGGAATTCAAGCTCTTGTCCAGCTCAAGTGATTTTTATGGTCCAATGAGTAACCAGATATTAGTCACCAGAAGGTCTTTTGACCTCATTTATTTTTACCTCCTTTTCTGCTAATAAGTATATTATAATGGTTATGAAGTACCTACTCTTTACTCAGAAAAAGTCAGCTTCCTGGAAAAATCTGCCAATTGTAATTCACTTTCAGCTTGCTGCCTTGGAAATTAGGACAAACTAACGGTGTATTGACTCAGACATAAGTTTACAAAACAGGAACCACTTCAAAGCTACTCTTCTGACTTTTCAGCAGGCACAGGTATATGGAAGCAAGGGCTTCATCTATACTGGACAGAGGAAACACTTGAACTTCTACATTCTTACCCTCCTGATGTGAGATCTCCAGCCTGTTTAGATCTGAATCACCTCAGACCTTTTCCAGCTGAGCAACAAAGCCCGTCTGGCCCAGGAAACACTGGCTGTTGTAGGAACAGCACAATGGTTTTGCAGTATGAACAAAGCATAAAGAGGGACAGGTTGCAAATTCCTTGGAGATGACACAGGGGAAGAGCTTCTCACTTATGAGACAGTGTTAAACAGGCAACTTGCATAACCCATGCTTCTCCCAGGACCTCTGCTGGAGCAAGGATCTGGAAGCAGCATCCTGCCACGTTAGCAGATGGACATGAGTAAGGCAGCCAAGAGAGCAGGGAAAGGGATGCTGACAGGGAAATCACATGAAGGGAGCTCATCCCAACTGAGGGATGAAGACAGCTGTTAACAAGTTCGTTGAATGCAGTGGAGAGACAAGATTATAATATGACTGGAGACAAGCTAGGAACCAGGATTAAGACCTCAGCAGCAGCAGGGCAGGTTTCACAGGATGAATCACAGCAGCCAGCCAGAGCTGTTTGTGAAGCAGGTTCATCCCTCTGCAGGCAGAGCTGTGTCTCCTCACAGACAGGCTGGGATGGATCCCTCACCACTCAAGCTGGCACATCCTCCTTGCTGAGACCACGTGCGGCTCTGTGCTGCCACTCAGCATGGACAGAGCCACCAAAATCTGCCTCCAAGCCAGCACAGAAATGCATGAAATTTCTCATCTCCAAAAGCTCAGCTCTGCAACCTCTGAGGTACAACAGAATATTGCTGAGGGCTTCTAACTATGCACTACAAGTGAAATGGCAGAATTAGTCTGTTTGCCAACAGGTAGTGCCCAGTCTGCCTATTTTCCGGTTGGAAAATTATTTAAGGATAATATAAGCTGCTCTCCTGCTGTAGTAATAGTACATTGTAATAAAATTGCAAGTTCTGCTACTGAAACACACCTTTGTATACTTTTATGGGTTTATTAGGAGTTATGAAATTTAATTAAATACAGGGCAGGCATTTTATCTTATCAGCTCTGCTCAAAGATCTGACATTCATTGAGCAGAGATGCTCCTCTTGAAAAATCTCTGTTCTGTCCTAGCTGTTTATCCTGCCTCTTCTTCTCTGATTTTTTTGGGTGGAGTTTTGTTTTGGAGTGTTTTTTTGTTTTGTTTTTTTGTTTGTTTTGTTTTGCTTTGCTTTGTTTTAATATGTGTATGTTTATTTGCATATGGGGATTTTAAAGCAGTGATTGTTAGGACAATTTTTAGTGTAGGTTATAGAAACATAGAATCACAGAATGGTTTAAGTTGAAAGGGTCTCAATGATTGTATAGTTCCAACCCCTAGGTAGATGATCTTTAAAGTCCCTTCCAAACTCAACAATTCTATGATTCTATGAATCAACACCCAGTGTATTCTGAAGCCTTTTTGTATATCTACAAGAGGACACCTGTCAAAAGCAGCTAATAAAGGAGACAAACCTCTTTCTTGTGTTCTTTCTAGCATGGCTAGAGATTAATGATGTAAAGTTAAGGCACCAAATGATTTGTGTCAATGTGCAGATTGACTTGGAGGATGGAATTTTGAATTTTTGTTTATGCCCTAGGTTGGCTCCATGGGAGGGATAAGACACATCAGGGCTGGTGCTGCAGTGCTGCCCTTAGGCTGAGAGCAGGAATCCCTCTGTGGCACCTCAGCTGTCCCCATGGAGCACGGCAGGTGCATCCAGAGGACTTGCTGCTGAGGTGCTGGGAGCCTTGGCACCTAAGGCAGGGTTCAGAAGACACTGGAGACACCAGAGCTTCTAGGATTACACACTTCAATGCCTACCCCCTTTATGGATGGATCTACCTCTCATGTAACTGGCTGTTGGCTTTTTGCTGTGAATTCATGTGTGTGTCAGTCCTCACCTGGAATGAGCACTGACAAAACAAGGCAATAATTCTCTGTCAAGTGTTGCACTGCTGAGCCCACCAAGAAAGGGTGACAGCTGTGATTTTTGCAGTTGTGGTGTGCTAGAAAGTGAGCTGCACTTGTGAGCTCAGGTAAAGCTGGTTTTGCTTGTGGTCAACCTGAGGGTTAAAAGAGATGACTAATTCATGGAAGTTTCTATGGTCCACTAGCCCAGCCTCTTAGACACTTCATCACCTCACAACTATGCAATTAGCTACTTTTCCTTCCAAAACCAGCTCAGACACACACTTCCAAGCAGTGGTATCACTTATTAAATGATGCAAACCCCTCATCCTTAATGGGTCATGGTCTGGAAAAAACCAACCTTACTGATAGCAGCACACTGAGACCCTCTTCTAGGTTTTGTTAGGAATGTTGCTCTTTGGAGATTCCAGCGTGCCTCACTGAAACCCCAGGGGATTTAGGGCTTTCTCACCAGGGCTGGGAGTGCAGAGAAGCCCTGGGAATGTGCTGCTGGTGTGTGGGTGCAGCTGTCCCCAGACTGCTGGTGAAGTATTGTGATGGTAGTCACTGGCAAAGGCAAGGGCAAACAAACAAGAAGAAATTCAAAGAGAACATCAAACCACTGTAAGCAGCCTGAATTATGCAGGAGTCATAGAGTGAACACCAAGAGAATTGGGTAGGAAAATTACTGAAAAATGTATAACAACATCTGTCTTATGTCTGTATGGGACTCGAAGCAGAGCTGGAAAACCTGTTTTGATGACATGCCAGGTGAAACAAAACTGTCCCCTGTCCCTCAAAGAAAATAAATACAGAAAAATGCCACCAAGTATTTCTCCTTCTGCCACATTAACCCATTCAGAGCCACCTATCCACTTTTGCAGGTGTTTTGAATCCAGAGGCAGCACCAGCCCCACCAGCAGTGGAAATTCAGCTCCAGTGGGAGCTGAGAGCCAGCCTGGAGCTCCAAGGAGCTGCAGCCTCCAAGGGGGAAGCTGCTCTTCTGTCACTGTGGAGTATTCCTGACCCAGGGTGAGCCCATGCTGAAACAGGGGGTGGTGAACATGGCAATAGATGGGATACATAGTGCCAGAAGCCATGTGGCTGCAGGGTTGCTGCCATCCCAGCTCCAGGCTCATCACTTAGAAATGTCCCTGCTCAGTTCAGCAGCTCCAGGCACTGAATTTGCTCTGGGACAGTAGAGAGGTGGTTCCTGCCCTGCCTCTCACATTTTTCCCATAAAATCCATGAAGGAAAGGCTGTGATTCCTCCACAGCTGATTCTGCTTTTGTGTTTAGCAACCAGCCACCCATAAGCTGAAGTGTGAAGTTCAGCCTCTGGAAGAAAACATGTCAGGCCCTCAAAGGACACTGTGGGGCACATGGAATCTCACAGGCTCCTCTGCACTGTGCTCACCTGCAAAGATGCCAGGAAGCAAAACACTGTCAGGATTACATTACTGGAGGCAGAGATAACAAAGCAAAATATTTAAGCTAACAGTGTAGCTGTCCAGGACAGTGTCATTGCCATCAACCAATAATGATTTCTAAAAGATAATTTATAAAAGACTGGATTGAACACCTCCTGAGCATTTTGACAAAAACATAAGAAGATTTGATTTTTTTTTTTTTTACTTTTGTGCTTTTTAAAATGAATTTTCTAAATCTCATTTCATTTTTCTGCCTGAAGTACATTAGTTTCTATGGAAACATGGTAGGCATTTATGTGCATGGTGTATTCTGACATCCATATGGGGACTAGAAGGACAAGTTATGTCACCATTCTGAAATGCAGGCATTTATAGGATGGTTCTATGTGCAAGAGAGAGGATGATAGAGGATACTTTTGGTCTGTTATATAATAGATGCAAAAGACCAGATACAGGGAGGCAGCAATGAGCTCAGCTGTAGAATTTAACACACACACTCAATACATTTATATTAACACCAAAGAAGAATTTAGGATTCACTTAATATTTTTATTTTGACTATTTGGTGCAACTATGCCTGTCTTCACTGGGTAGAGCAAAACTGAAACTCAGTGAATTAATTGCCACAGAAAGCCTAATGATGTAACCCATCCTGCCTGTGACAACATTCAGTATTGCTGAGGAAAAGATAAAGGAAACAATCATGCTGTTTCTTCTTTCATGAAAATGAGAAAATTATATTGTGACACAATCTGTAAATAACAGAATCATTGGCTGTGTAAGTATTTCATTCAGGAACATAAAACAAGCTTCCAGTGAGTCATACTTGTTCCTTATGTTTTAAATAGGCTTTTATGAAGCTACATTTCATATCTTCTGAAGGGTTAATGAAACCTACCCTATTTGAAGTATGTTTTTAAAAGCCATGCTAGTCAGTCCAGGATACTTAGAGAATAAAATTATTGCTGTACCTTGGGCACACTACAGAGCTGGAATGCACCCACACAAATCCTTTTGCTGTTATGTGAGAACTGCACTTTAGGAAGTAGCACTCTGCTCCTTGAGATTACCACAATGTTGCTTCTTATGCATTTTTTGCTTTTGATTCTTAATATTCAGAACTATAATTTGACAATTTAAAAGTAATTTTTACCATTAATTTTCTCTATCAAGCCATGGAAAGCATCTTCCTTGAATAAACCTCTGCAATGCAAATTGAACTACAATGGGAACATTAACCTTTGATGTACAAACCAGGTGATGTTGCAGGTACTACCACTGTTCTAACAACCAGCAAAAATCAGCAATATGACAGCTAGGATGAATTAAATCTATCAAGCAACTGAAACCAGCATTTATTTACTAAGAAAACAAAACAATGCAGGCAAGTGTTATCACTTACTATGAACAACATAAGGAAAAATGTTACACAAGGAAAAATTTTTCAGACCCCACCAGCTGATATGTGGGATTCTGTGTATTCTTTGAAAAATATGTAGATTTCAAATGTTTTTGATGAATCCTGCATAGGAAGAGTTTTATTTTCTCTAAGAGCACCATTAGGAGAGACATAAGTATCCACATTTCTCTGTCAGACCACTTTCAAGTGCTCTCCTAGGGGATTCAGTGAGGGCTGCAAACTCTGTCAGCAGCTTGAGCTGAGCAGAGACAATTGTCCTGGTGGTGCATGGCAGGAGAGCTCAGAGGCTCCTGCATCATCCATCCACTCCCCAGCAGAGCTGAGTGGGGCACGGGCCATGTGAAGGACATGGGCAGGGCTGGGCTCACACCTGGGACTGAAGGGACATTTTGGCACATGGAACACCTTGCTGTAGTCAGTGTCTTTAGCTGACTTTTTGTCATGTCTGAATTGGGAGTGCTTTAATCCCCAGATTCTCAGTGTTAGACAAATTAAACACTCTGTACAGGCAGGGCTTTGTTATTTCTAGTCACAACTAATGGAAAACAAAAATGTATTGGCATGAGAGCAAATTAATCCAAATGGCTGAAAATGTGGGACTATTGTACCAATGGGAACAAGCCAGCATTTTTTCCTGGCTCTCTGGACTTCATTAGGAAACAAATGACACCTGAGATAAGGTAGGTTGTGGTTCTGGCAGGTGGTACTGAGCTGAAGAAGCTTATTTACCTCATGTAATATGGCATTGCCAGATAGCCTTGGTTCTCATGCCCATGGGACCTCCAGCACCTGAGCCATGCCACCTTGCTGGCAGTGAGAGGCCCCTGTTCCTTCCCTGTTCAGTGTGAAAAGAGCCCAGAGTGGCCTGTGATAGACAAACCCAGCAGCTGCTGGGAAGAACAGTACTGCAAATCCCTGCAAAAGCACAGGCAAGTCCAGGTTGCCCTGACTTTGCCCTGAGTCTACCACTTATTTCAGTCCTCAGTGAGATGTCAGACTTAACACTGCTCTTCTATTAGCTGTTTGTTGTTCCCTGGGAATGGAAAGTGAAGGTTGCTGGCGCTCTGGCATGTCTGCAGGAAGAATTTGGTGAAGAGACCTTTTAATTTTATTGATTGTTTCTATACTTCCTGAATTCTTGAGGCATCTCAATTCATCTACAGAGGGGTAATTCCACCCTAAATAAATTTGAGGTTCAGAGCCTATTCTTGAAGGGAACTGCTAACATACCTGTCCTGATACAGAGAAGTCAGGTCTTGAAGTATGTGACTGGCAGTACCATGGAAAAAGGCTTTTGCTGAGTGCAGCATTTATTTTGGCAATTCTTGGTACCCTGAGTCCTGTATCACAGCTTCAGCCTCACATTTCTGTGTGTTTGTCTTTCTCTTGTCCTTCCAAGAACAGCTGTCTGATTCAGCAGGAGTGTCAGATGGGTCAACTAGGAAACAAACAGCCTGGTAAAAGCAGAACAAGGACTGTGGAGTGAAGGGAAACGCAGAATATTTATCTCAGTGTTGGCTCTGGGATGGTTCCAGATGTCAGTGCTGGACATGATGGACATTCAGACATGCTGGCCACCACTCTGAGTTGCTCCTTTATGATTGTCTTCCATTTCCAGCCTAAAATTTCCTAGGAAAGAATGTGGGTTTCTCAATACATTTTCTGAATGAATTTCATGAAAAGCTGCAGCTGTATGATAATATACATGGGAGGAGTGTGGAGTGTCTCTGTGTGAAATGTAGAGGGTTGTCCCCGAAGATGCTGCTGCTAACACTCAAGATTGTGGCTATTGAAATAAACTGTGTTTCTGGCAGATCCAAGGAAAGCTGCTCCTATTTAGCTTGCATTTATTCAACTCTCTGAAAACTGATCCTTTTCACTTTACTGTCCTTCAAAGGCAGCCATGAATTTCTCCTCTCTTAGAGCATTTCTCTGTCACTGCTATAAAAAATGGAAGCTGTTCATGCAAAATCAATAGCAAATTCCCTGTTGGATTCGGGTAGTCTCATGTGTGCTATAAAGTCAAACCTCTGCCCAAGAGATCTACTTTGGTGATTTTGTTCTGTTTTATTCTGAGAGAAGTGAAAGGATGTGAGGACTAAATGGGGCTTTTTGTTAATTAGCACCACAGCTGGAGCAGAGGCTTTCCCTTGGAGGACAGCTTCCCAGCTGGCTCAGCTCCAGTGCTGAGATGCTGCTCCAGTGGCAAATGCTCTTCCACAAGGCTGTTCCTTCCCACATTGCCACTCTTGTCCTTCCACCTCTGCCTTCCCCCAGGGTCAGAGCTGTCATCACAAATGTGGCATAGCTGGGGACTGATGCACTCATTAAGTGATTGAGAACTGAAGCCAAGGCACCTTCCTGGATGTTGGCCAAGACTGAGCCAGGTTGGGGAGCTCGCAGCAGCCACAGCAGAGAGGCCAGCCAGGCTCCAGCCTGTGGGGCAGCTTTGGCTTCAGGAAATTACTCTGTGCCAGCATGGAGAAGACAAAAGCCATGGCCACATGCTTGTCAAGATTACCAGCAAAGAGGAGATCCAAGAAGGGACTTTATTTTAAATTGCTCAACCTCATCACACACTCACTGTGTAGAACCAGACAGAAACCCATGGTATTGCACCTGTTGTCCAAATGAGGGCTTGATGTCCCTGGAAGAATCTTGGAAAAGACCTTTAGTCTACAAAGACATCTCTTTCTGACCAGCATCCCCTGAAACTTGCCTGGGCTGAGCTTCAGCCAAGTGCTCTTTTCTCCATTTTCATAGATTTAGTGGCATCAGATGATCTCTCTACATCTCTGTATTTCTCTATCTACAAATAGCTATGTCTCTAAGTCTCTATATTTATATAATCACCAGATTTTTGAAGACTATACATACATACACACACACACACACACATATCTAGCTCATCCCCATCATCTCTGAGTGCTATGGCATGTTGTCGTTTCCTCGGGGTTCCTGCAGTTTTTGATGAGGAGACAGGATAATGTGAATATTTTTAGGATTTTAACTTTGACTCTGGCAGTTTCTCACTGGCTTTTTTGCCTCAAAGGATCTGTACCAGGGTATAGCTCAAATGTTTTTCTCTGAGCCTTACAGGGGTGCTGGGAGCAATATCAGACAGAGTCTGTGTGGCACAGGATAAAACTGAATCAGGGATTTTTCTTTCTCGCTCCTTTTCTATTATGTTAATATTTAACAATTATTCATCGATGTGCTTGCACAGGCTGATATTTTCTTGGAAAGGTTATTGTTCTAAAATATCATTTAGGAATAGGGAACAATCATCATCAGCCAACAAAAAGGGAGCAGTAGTACTTCAGAGAAGACAAGGGTCATCCCCATCATACAAGAAGAAACCACAGACAGCAGCAGTGAAAGGTTGTCCCAAACCCATTTTGCCCATTTCTGTCCCATCACAAATCCATTTTGCTCCCAAACGTGTGAGGTTTGCAGGTTTATATTGTGAAAGATGTCCAAACTTCTGTGAAAGCATAGCATAAATGAGAAACTCCCTGCCCTACCTGTGCCTCTCCCAACAGAGCTGCCCCAAGAAGAGTCTGTATCAGCCCATGTGGCCAGAGCAAAAGAAGGGGAGAACAGCCCAGAATCCTGCAAATGACATTGTGTACTGATTCAGCCAAAAAACTTTTACAGGTTTTCAACTATGGCATGTGGTACCTCACTAAGCTGTAAGCTAGAATTTTGGTGATAGAAATAATATTTGTGCTATCAGTTATTTTTTGCTTTCAAGAGGCAACAGTCCATTATTTTTCTGTATAGGACAACTCCAATTTAAAATTATGCAAAATATTACAAAAGCATCAATTTCTAGTTCTCTATGGTATATGGGAATTATCACCTTCTTATCAGCTTCTCAGCAAGGACTTGAGTGCTTTTCTCAGGAAATCTGGAAAATCAAAGCAACAGTATTTTACCACCTCACACTATAGGAATATGCTTGGGTTTTAGCAAGTGTATGCCTTAAGTTGATTTTATTTTCAACTATTTTTATCTTCAACTAATTTTATTTTCTAACTTGGCTTAAGAGCAAAATATCTGAGAATAGAAGCTCCAGTATATGTGACTAGAATTTCTTATAGCCATAGATGTAAAAACCTAGCAAGTCTAATAAAGAGCCAATGACCAATACTCAAAAAGCCCAAAACCCACAGCTCACCTAAGGAGGAAACAGCAGCTAAACCAGTACTTGTGTCAAAACAGTCTTGACATTTCTCCAATGCTATTTAACTACACTTCAAATCAAAATGCCAGATTTTAAGATTATTCTGTACACTATAGTTTCTCTGTAGGAATTAGATACTTTTGCTATCTCCTGCACAAGCCTCTGCACAAGCAAAAGGATGATTTTTCCATGGTGTTTTGCATGTGACCTCCACTTACTATTTCACATATCCATGTGACACTGAGTTATTCAAATGTCTGATTATTGAATTAGTTGGAAACCAATTTACTACAGAGAACACATATACCCATACAGTCCTGTCTATGTTTCTTATCCTTCTGAACCCTCAGATGGAGCCATTTTTCCTTTCCCTGCTTTGAGAGCACAAGTCAGGTGATGAGGGCTACACACACTGGCTTTGCATCAGCCTGTGGCACAAGCAGGCACTGGGGACTTCCTCCTGCCCCACTCTCTGCAGGGCCAGTCCTTTGGCTCACTGCTGCCTTTTGATCTCCAGCTTGGAAAAACAGCTTGTCATGGAACTGAGGGCAGAGCATGGGTTTTGCACAGCTCTGACCTAAGCTATTTCATCTGACCACTTTTTGAGAAGTTCCTTACCAAGATGTTGAGCTCCTTGCTTGCACTGTGACCTTATGTCATGCTACTCTAAAGCTGAGGAACACCAAAATAAGCATCCACATATCCACAGTGTACTCATTAATATACTGTAGATCTATTTCAGATCATAAATTACATGTGCTATGCAAGGTGATAAATTTCAAATATAGAGCATGCACAGAGTCCCTAACCCTATAAACAAATTTTTACCATGGCCTAGGAAGGATTCCAATAGTAAATAGAGAAAGTTAAAGGAAGAAGGTCAACATCACAAAAAGGATACATTAATAGAGGAGTGCAAATGCTGTGCACCACAATCTATATGAAATATTTATGAGATTCTAGAATAGCTCCATTTAATATAGTGCTGTTCAGATAAACACAGTGATCCAGGTACTCAAGGTATTTAAAACACAGAAATGCTTTCAAGACCCTGTTCTAGTGCCTGTACATATCAGAGCTGAGCAAGACAGTCCTGGCAGACAGCTGAGAGACACAAATGAGAGCTATAGGAGAGAGGGCACTGCTGGGAAAGGATGTGAACTTGGAGCTAAAGCTTAACATCTTACTCCATGTAACAGTTCCTCTAAAACCCATCTTTTTTTCCAGGCCACCCAGCCTGTATTTGTGCTTGGGATAAATGACCAGAGCCATAAAAAAAAAAGCATTATTGCAAAGAGACTTTAATAGGGGAAATCTTTCCTGTGACTACATCAGACCTTTGCACTCTGTCCTCGCTCTGATCTCTCAGGTCCCCCAGGCTGGCTGGACTGGCTGTGCCTGTGGCTTGGTGGGCAAGGGAGCCTGGTCCAGGGCAACTTAGTGCTGCCACCTGTGCATGGCAGCACCACGAGGCAGAAAACACTGCACCCTGCTAGGGAAACTTGGTTAGGTTAGAGCAGTTACTTACACTGAAACTGGGCCAGACAACTTAGCCTAATTGCACTTACCATGAATTGCATGGCATTTCAAATACCTGACTATTCAAAATGTCTTGAAATTTGTGCTGAGCAGAGCTAGCTAGAAATCCAATGCTACATTTTTACTGATTCCTGAATTATTACTGTTCTTAGTTGCTCAGAGTTCTATAGCACCTGATCAGGGCTTCTAATACATGAACACATGAGCTGCTGCTCCAGCAGCTGTTGCACCCCTCTGTCTCTGGCTGCAGGGGACAGGGCATCAGGGCTGTGGAGAGGATCCACCTGGTGATGCCTCAGCACCTTCTGGCTGCAGAGCACCTTAGGGACTCACCTGTGAGATGGGATCCACCTCATCCCACACTGCCTGGCTGTGTCAGCCAGGAACCCAGCCCAAACCTGTCTCTGCAGTCAATAAAGAAGGAGAGACATTCAGAGGGCAAATTATTTCATCCTCCTCAAACAGAAAATGAGTCATTTCCCAAAGAACTGTTTTCTTTACTTGCTGACCACAGGAGAAGCCTAAGAGGCCATCCATCCACATTCTGTGCCTTCAGAAGTACTAAAAAAACCTGCAAGCAACATAGAAAGGTTGTTTGCTAAAGAAAATTATTAAATGTCTTGAAATCCAGACAAGATCTTATAAATTTGATTCACACATGGAGCCAGAGCCCAAATATAGCCCATAGATTTTTGGATCCTTGGTTGAAATACAGTAAGATTGCAAGAGAAGGGAACTGAAAGTCAACATTTTGTAATAGAAAAGTGTCAGTATTAGACAGTGTTAGACAGGGTTAGACACTGTAGAAATGGTGGCATACCCTGGCAGCCTAATTTTCTATATGCCATGTAATTACAGGAATGGATCTTTTTGTAGCTTACACCTGCTGAGAGATATAAAGGTACCTGTGTGGAATTGGTGCTGTCTGCAGTTTTGTTCATGTCCTTTGGTCTCCTGGTACATTGAAGACATTACACTGATAATATGCCCCATTAGATGCATACCATATTCTGCAATGAGCTAAATCATACTTGTTTTATTTACAGAGAATCATGAGGATATACTATCTTTGTCTGAATAAATAAATAACAAATGCATGCACAGCACAGTTTTGATGACTGGGACTCTAAAGGGGCGTGTTACTGACTGTAACCCTTCAATTGTGCTTTTCTTTGTTTTCCACATTGAGTGCTTCAAAAAGGACATCCTAATAAGAGGCTATACCTCCTCCAGATACTCCCTGAGCAAGCTGTGACACACACATTTGCACAGAACAGCACATGTACATCTGAAAATTCAAACATGCTCCCTTTGTCCAGATTAGAAAATGAACTACTAAAAATGTGTCCTGTTAATCTTTTGCAAATCACCACTAATCTTCTTCCCGCTGTTTTTGAATACTCTCCTTTGGATTCCTCTGTTGTTAACTATTTGATCAAGGAAATGTAATTCTGTCTGGTCATCACAGCTCCCCCTTTATACTTCAAAGAAATGCCTGCATATTTTTCAGAAAAATAATTTTCCACTATTTCACACAGAGCTTTATTTTTCTTTAAAGGGTGGGTGAATAGAATGTTCTGTACCAGCAAAAGCCATAAACTGCAAATGTTTCCTTGCTGTTTTAGCAAAGAATAAAAGTATTTATTAAGGAGTTTGTTTTCCACATTTCTCTGAGAGAAGAATACACATTATCAAATTGTTGTTTCAAACTTGTATCAATCTTTTTTTCTTTGTAAAAATAGTACATGTAAAATACAAAATAGTACAACTACATGAATAATAATACAATAATACATGGTCATATCTGAAAAATTCTAGGACATTAAACTTAAAAGTGCTATTCCTTTTTCTTTAAAGAAATCTGGTATTTTTGTTTATGAGACACCCTACCTATGGATTTTTAAGAAACAGAAAACAATCTCTGTGTGATGTTTGAGAGAATGAATTCTTTGTTTATAGCATCCATCAACAAGGAAGCAAATTGCAACAATAGACAGGCAGGAGCAGCCTCCCATTCACAAATCCTGCTCCCCATGGGACACATGAGTACCTGTTGGAGGGACTGCACAGCAGGGCAAGGGCAGCCCAGGCAGTTCCTGGGGAGAGGTGCTGGGTGCTCCTTGCTCTCACAAATGAGGGGCTGGTGAGGGATGTGGGTTCAGGGGAAGCCTGGGCTGCAGTGAGCAGGGAATGGAGCAGTTTGGGATGCTGAGGGCAGTGAGGAGGGTGCACAGCAGCTCAGGAGGTGCTCAGGAGAGCAGGAGGTCATCCCAGCTCAGGAGCAACGCTTCCCAACAGAGAGGGAGACAGGCAGCAATGCCAGGAGGCCTGTGTGGATGAACAGGGAGCTCCTGGACAAACCCAAACCCAGAAAGGAAGCCACAGAGGGTGGAAGCAAGGACAGGCAGCATGGGAGGAATACAGAGAAAATCTCCAAGCATCCAGGGATCAGGGGAGGAAAGCTAAAGCTCTGCTAGAATTAAATCTGGCCAGGGATGTCAAGGACAACAAGAAAAGCTTCTGTAGGTACATCAGTGATAAAGGGAAGACTTGGGAATGTGGGACCTCTCTGGAAGGAAACAGGAGACCTGGTTACCTGGGATGTGGAGAAAGCTGAGGTGCTCAATGACTTTTTTGCCTCTTTCCTCACCACCAAGCTCTCCAGTTACACCACCCACGTCACAGAAGGCAAAGGCAGGGGCTTTGAGAAACTGCCCACAATAGGAGGAGATCAGATTTGAGAGCATCACAGGGAGCTGAATGTGCACGAGTCCAGGGCCCTGGTGAGACATCTGTGGGTAGGAAACTGGTGAAGTTGCTAAGGCATTTTCCATCATATTTGAGAAGTCATGGCAGTTCAGTAAGACTCCCACTGATTGGAAAAGAGGGAAAAAAAAAAAAAATTAAAAAGAGGAGAAAGGAAGACCTAGGTACCAACAGGCTAGTCAGCCTTACCTTTGTGGCTGGCGAGTTCATAAAGCTGATCCTCCTGGCAGCTGTGCTAAAGCACACAAAAAATGAGGAGGTGCTTGGTGGAAGCCAGCATGGCTTCATTGAGGGCAAACTGTGCCTGACACATTTGGTGGCCTGTGATGGAGTTACAGAGATGGTGGATGAGGGAAGAGCAGCTGCCATCACCTGCCTGGATTTGTGCAGGGACTTGACACTGCCCAGCATGTCCTTGTTTCTAAAGTGGAGAGACATGGATATGGCAGATTATCCATTCAGAGGATGAGGAACTGGCTGGATGGCCACACTCAGAGAGCTGTGATCAATGGTTCAGCATCCAAGTGGGGACCAGTGATGAGTGGTGCTCCTCAGGGAACACCACACGCTGGGACTTGTTTAACAACTTTCTCTGTGACATGGACAGTGGGTGAGTGCACTTGCAGCCCAGAAAGCCAAACATGTCTTGGGCTGCATCAAAAAGCAGCATGGGCAGCAGGGTGAGGGGGAGATTCAGCCCTTCTGCACTCATGAGACCCCACCCCACAGTGGAGTACAGTGTCCAGCCCAGGGCCCCAAAATCAGAAGGACATGGACCTGCACGAACAAGTCCAGAGAAAGCCACAAAGATGATCAGAGGGCTGGAGCACTTCTCCTATGAAGAAAGGCTGCAAGGCTTGGAGTTGTTCATGCTGGAGAGGGAAAGGCTCCAGGAAACCCTGCAGCATCTTCCAGTTTACATGATTTACAGGAAAAACTGAGAGGGACTTTTCACAAGGTTCTGTAGGGAGTGTCTTACTGAAAGAGGTTTAAATTCCACATGAGGAAATAGTCACTTAGTGTGATAGTTGTGGATGCCCTATCCCTGGAAGTGCTCACAGCAGGTGGATGTGGCTTTGGGCAGCATGGTCTAGTGGAAGCTGTCCCTGCCCATGGCTGGGCACTTGGAGCTGGCTGCTCTTTGAGGTCCCTTCCAGCACAGACCACTCTCTGATTCTATAAGTTCTGAATTGCTTCTTGGGTTAAACAAAAAATATACTCTAAAATAAAGTGTCAGTGTATTACAAGTATCAGAATGTAAATTATGCAGTCTGTTCTTAAGAAACAGAGGCAGCAATCCAGTAATCCAGCAGGCCAGAAATCCTGTATGTGAATATTTCTTATGCTTAACAAAAGTGCATGTGTAAGTGTTTTTCCAGACTGGAGCCATAACCTCTGCTCATTCCCATTGCAGGAGGGTTGCTGCCACTCCCTGTCCTGTCCATCTGCACAAGACTTTGTGCCAGGTGTTGCACATTCATGTCTTTCAAGTTCTGAAGATGGGAGGTTAACCAAAATTAAAATTGTTCAAATTAAATCAGAGAGGAATGAGAGAAAATTGTTAGTTGAAGCTGACAGAAAGTGCAGCTGCAATTTGGAAATTAAATGCAAGCCTAAATAGGAGCAATGAGGGGAGAACACAGGTGTGTTGCACGTTTCCTGGCAATGAATCCCTTCTGTGATATGTAAATTGAGAATTGATTTGGAAAGGGTAAAGCTATCTAGTCAGGCATGTACTGAACAGTAGCATAAACTAAGAACTTTTCACCACAAATAATCCTGAAGTTCTTTGTACATTTAACTGATGAAAATTGGACATCTCAGAATTGGAACCACTATAGACAGAACAGTTTAATACAAGTCCATGCAATAGCATTGCATCTTTGGAAAGACAGAAGCTCGGGGTGAAATCCAGCTTTTAGTGAAACAAGAAGCACTGGAAACATTTCAGCATTGCCTCTCTGGATCTGATGTTGCATTTGTAGGACTGTGGCCACAGCTGTGCAGCGCCCCTGGATCTGCAGGAGCATGCTGAGCAGCAGGAGAGGGGGAGCAGAGCCAGGACATGGGGACTGCACCATCACCCTCCATCCCAGGAGAGCCATCCTGGGTGAGACTGCCCTAAAAGAGCTCATTCTGTCCCTTTGGGAGCTGCACAACTCAGGGCACCCCTGGCTGGGCTGCACCCAAAGCAGCAGCCCATGGTTTGCTTCTGAGATTTCTGTTTCCTCTGGTTGCCTTCTCCCAGCAAATGCATTCAAGCAAACTGCAGGTGGAGGCTCTGCAGAAGGAACTACATCAGGTTAAAAAAAAGGAAATACTGGATTTCATTATCCCCAAATTTACCAGCAGTAAAGCCAATCTCTCTTCAGGGGCATCTGGGGAGGGAAAGGTACTGACTGTCTTTGGGGGTTTCATTTCTGAGTGGAATGGTTCATTAATCATTCCATGGAGTCTTTTTTAGCAAATCTGTGGCATGTAAAGTGGTACTGAAAAGGTCATGCTGTTTAATGTAGGATAAATAAAACCGATCTTATTTTAGTAAGAGTCAATAATATTTCAGTGTTTTTAAGGCAAAGACTGTGTCAAGTGCCAGCATCTTTGGCAAACAGGTTTTTTATTCTTTTCTGTAGCTCACAGAGAGTAGAAAGTGACCTTGTCTAAAGAAAAAGTACCAATAATATGTCAAAATATTATTAACATCTTTCTCCAGTTTCCCAGGTTTTCCTAATCCAAGTGACTGAGTAAATAAAAACCAAAGTGAAGTAATCAATAAGAGGGAGCTTGATGATAGAAGTCTAAAATAGAGGAAAAATACTCAAAGTGCAGAAGCAGCACTCTAGTTTTGCCATAGGGTAAATATATATTTATTAACAGAGCTCCATTATTATATTTATATATTATGATATTATGCACTGAGTTGAAATATGCATAATAGGTAACCAAGAAGGGGTAATTCATTAAAAAAATTATCAATTAATTCCTTAGTATCTTTTGAAAATCCAACTGTATGAGTGAGTATTTAAGGTGGAATATGCAAGGCACACGTGCTACAAACTTTTTAATAAAGTATTAAAATACTTCATTAGAATGCCCAGCCTAATTATCAGATTGGTCAGGTAAATGTGCCAGCTATGAATTGCTTTTGATAGTAAGAAGCCAAACTGAACACCTCCAGAAAACCAGAACAGATGTTCTCTGGGATAAACAATCTGGGTCATTTCTGTAATTACACATTTCCATGAGAATCAAATTACTTTGTAGAATAGAAATTTTTTTTTGGACTGTATTCTTTGTTAATCATTAAACCAAGTGACCTGAGTGGCTCTGATGTGGCTTTTTGGCCTTCCTCTTCTCCAATACTCACTTCAGTGACCTCCTTAATCATTCAGCTAACCTGTAAAAGATGAAAAGGGCAAACAAGGCCTATGTGGTTTGTCTGTATGTAACATGAATAATGACAATTATTTTTAAGAAACCAAGAAGAATAATGCTCAAAACAACAGGTTAGAAAATACTCATCTAAAGGTTTTATGAGAGCTGATTTCTCTCAAAATACACCAAAATAAAGTACATAGTGTATGTGGAAAACTAGGCAGTGCAAGAAGCAAAAGAACATTAAAGAAAAAACCCCAGACTGTACTACTTTGAGTATGTTTCTCTTCCACAAGCATACAAATAACACCACTAACCACAGACTTCCCAGATCTGCTGGGCATAGATCAGTTTATGTTTTGTGCACATGAGTAATCCTCACCATTACATGGGTAGGCAGGGTAGGCAATGTGCCTTAAGTTCCAGCAGCAGCTTCCCCAGAAAGTGTCTGAAATGTGATGGGGAGGGGCCAGGGGATGGTGGGAACAGAATGGAAAGGAGACAGGTAGAAACAAAATGTACAGCTGTGGGAGATGTGACAAACATCTAAACCTAGTGAGGCTTGATATATACATGAGTTTCCTCTTGTAAAGTCAAGCTTTCCCACGTTTTAAAATTTAGGGCTGTACCCACAGTACCATTATTTAATTGCTTTCTACCCAAAATGTGTGATGCACTTTGCCCTCATGAGATGGCTCAGATATTCATTCTCTTATTGAAATGCTTTCTCTCATGTTTAGTCAATATGACATTAAAAATACATTCAAATATTGCTGGTGTTTAGTTTAGGATAGTTTTCAAAAAGGTCAGTATTCAAAACATTGCAACAATATGCATTGTTTCATCTGGAAATATTGGGAAATGTGGGTACTCTAAAATGTGGCGTTTCTAGAAAAGTAAATTTTCTGGGATGAATACTTAAATACAAAAATTTTAAGCAGTTTGTTTTGTTGAAGCTATAATAACTTGAGAGTTCAAAGAAAGAAACTATTTTAAATACTATATATCATATTTAAGCAAAAATTCAAAATTAACAAAAATGCACAGTCTTTCATTCCACAAATCTCTTTCATATTTTTTTTCTTTTTCTCACAACTTGTTCTCTGTGTCACTGGGGTAAGTGAAAAGATCAAAATTAAAAGTGGAAGAAGAGGAAGATTTTTCCTTACTTCCCACTGGGAAAAAAGTTAACTTCCCACCAGAAGAGAGGTTAGTTGCTATTTTAAGTTTTTAGTATATTCTTGTTAGTGATAGAAAAATAATATATTTGAGGATTTCAAATGTTGTTTTTATTTATTCAAAGACTCCTACTTTTCACTCCCATTTTCATCTGGGGTGGTGAGGTGGGGACAATAAGGCAACATAAGGATTTGCATTTATTTCAATATAAAAATGTCAAGCATTATAAAAATATCCTCCTGATTTTTTTAAGAAGTGGTATTTCCCCGCAGAACGCTGAAACTGCAACCTTTTCAAGATATCCTTATTTAAGAGGTCACACCTTTCAGCTTACACATTAAACAATTTTAGCTTTCACACATATGTAACAGCCACTGCATTGCCACACTCATGACTGCATCCCCAAGGCTCCAGGGACCCGAGCTGAGATTGAGACATGAGCGAAACACTCAGAGCACTCTCTGCTCCTGCAGCTCCTGCCCAGCCTGGGCTTCCACCTCTGGATTTTTTCCTGAGCAGCCCCTGGGCGAGGCTCAGGGATGGTGTGACTGTGTCTGCCCTGCAGAGCAGGGATGAGAGCTGGGGCACCCAGCCAGGCTCAAACCCTTCAGGCTCATCCAGCACAGGGTCCTGCCTGAAGGGACATCCATGCCACCCCAAAGCCCTGGGACAGATACACCTAGGGGTTCTGCTCAGATACACCCAGGGGTTCTGCTCAGATACACCCAGGGGCTCTGGTCAGATACACCCAGGGGTTGTGGTCAGATACACCCAGGGGTTCTGGTCAGATACACCCAGGGGTTGTGGTCAGATACACCCAGGGGTTCTGCTCAGATACACCCAGGGGTTCTGGTCAGATACACCCAGGGGTTCTGGTTAGATACACCCAGGGGTCCTGGTTAGATACACCCAGGGGTTCTGCTCAGATACACCCAGGGGTTCTGGTCAGATACACCTAGGGGTTCTGGTCAGATACACCCAGGGGTTCTGGTCAGATACACCCAGGGGTTCTGGTCAGATACACCCAGGGGTTGTGGTCAGATACACCCAGGGGTTCTGCTCAGATACACCCAGGGGTTCTGGTCAGATACACCCAGGGGTCCTGGTTAGATACACCCAGGGGTTCTGCTCAGATACACCCAGGAGTTCTGGTCAGATACAGCCAGGGGTTCTGCTCAGATACACCCAGGGGTTGTGGTCAGATACACCCAGGGGTTCTGGTCAGATACACCCAGGGGTCCTGGTTAGATACACCCAGGGGTTCTGCTCAGATACACCCAGGGGTTCTGCTCAGATACACCCAGGGGTTCTGCTCAGATACACCCAGGAGTTCTGCTCAGATACACCCAGGGGTTCTGCTCAGATACAGCCAGGGGTTCTGGTTAAACCCAAAGCCCTGAACTCAGATGCACCCAGGGCTTCTGGTCAAACCCAAAGCCCTGAACTGAGATATACCCAGTGATTCTGATCAGATATACCCAGAGGTTCTGGTCAAACCCAAAGCCCTGGGTCAGATACACCCAGGGGTTCTGGTCAGAGACTCCCTTTGGGTCCTGGTCAAACCCAATGCCCTGAACTCAGATATACCCAGGGATTCTGGTCAGAGACACCCAGTGATTCTGGTCAGATACACCCTTTGGGTTCTGGTCAAACCCAAAGCCCTGAACTCAGATATACCCAGTCATTCTGGTCAGATTCACCCTTTGGGTTCTGGTCAAACCCAAAGCCCTGAACTCAGATACACCCAAGGGTCAGGAGTGATTTGTGGTTGGGTTTTAATCTGGCCTCTAGCAGGGTCTGGTCCCCAAATGAGTGCTGGAGCATTTATGCTGGAAAGCCCTTTCTCTTCTCCTGCCTCAGCTTCAGAGGAAGCAAAAGGCCCAAACCCAAACATCGATTAATAGAAATGGCCCCCACTGACCTAATGAACTCTGAGTGCTTCAGCTGAGCATCCTCAGCAGTGAAAGAAATGGACTCTGCCCCCACTGCTTAAATAAAATTTTTAATAATATAAAAGACCTCTGTTAGACATACATTAAAAAGCATGAAGAACTGCCTCCACCACAAACACAAATCAGTGTGAAGTATTTTATGAGCTCAGTCAATTTTAGATCAGTGTAAAAATAAAGCTTTATTCTTAGTGAATGGAGCAGCATAAATAACCAAAGTAATTCTTCAGGGACAAGTCTGAAGATGCAAGCAAAAGAAGCCTTAGAAAAGCCTCATAAAAACAGAGTTTGTCTTTTTAACATCACCTGTATTTACAGTATTTAGAATATAGAAATAAATATAGCTGTGGTGCACCAGGCAGGAAGGGACTTTGAAGAAACCTTCTGCGTAAGAACTTTCAAAGATTAGTAAACAGATGTTAGAGGGAATATTTCTGTCTTAACTCCTATCCTGAAAGGAATTAAATCCTTCCAACAAATATGCTTGGCACCTTTCCATAAATTTGATATAAACATCACACCCCTCCTGAGACTTATGAGAACATTGAAGAACTTTCTCCTTGCCTCTGTTGTGCTAAAACCTTTTCTTTCTAAGATGTGCTGGAAATTGATTTTTTCCACAGATTTAGTTTCCATGCACTTCATTCAGCATAGGGAGTTAGCAGCCTGCTTCAACAGCAGGACCCAGACTGTGCCCACACAGACCTGCAGCACAGCATTGCTGTGGCCAGTGTCTGGCATGAGCTTTGAGTCAGTTTTGCCAAGCCTCAGCACTGAAGCCTGTCCAGGTTTTTCTGTCTGACCTGTCCTCAGCTTCACTTTGACTTGCTTTAGCTGCAGCTGCAGTTTTCCTTCTGACCAGGTGCCTGTGGCTGTGTTGGTTTGTTTAGTTTATTAAACTGCTGCGGTTTTGTGACTGCACAGGAGTGATACAGAAGGAGAAATTCCACCTTGGTGAGGTGGCAGTGGCCATGGGATGGGCAGATCCCATGTGTGGTGTAGGGAAATACAAGCACCGGGTGCCAGGAGATGGGGCACAGGTTTGGCTCTATAAACAGCTCACCTGTGTCAGGTAAAAAAATGCAGACCCAAGGCTGGACAAAACAGATACTGGGGCAGCAAGCACAATATGTGTATAAGGCTCTGCTCTGTCCTTAGCAAATTTGGTTCTGATGTAGAATTCAGACCATTTCAAAAGAGTAAAGGTGCAAAAGCTTGTTAGCTGACATGCAAAAATGCACCCAAATAGATCCTAGAGTGAGAAAAAAGAAACTATCAAAACAAACATCAAAATCCTCCTGGTGAAGAACTGCAGATGCCAACAACAATCCATAATCCTGCCAGCTGCAATACCTGAGCAAAAGCAGCCACCCACAGGCCTGAAAGGGCTGGAGAAAAGGGAGCATTTCACCAGGAGAATGGGTAGAGACTAAGGGGTCACAGTTTTAGCTATATAATTATTGCTACTACAGTTGCAACCTTTCTGCATAGACATTGTCTTTTTTCTTTTCTGTAATAGTTGTTTGTTGAGTAGTAATGACTTTTGGATTAGACTTCTAAGGTTTCAATTATACTAACAATAAATTTGTTTCTTTATATGTAAGTTGTTTCTGATTTGTCCATAAAACAAGATATTGAGCATAATAAGTTGCTTCACTAGATCTAAATCATAAAATATTACTTGTTAACAATATTGAAACAGAATTTCTTCCTCAGGGGTTTAATATGACAGACTAGATACTCTCAAAACTTTTGACTTAACACAGCATCAACTGAAGGTTCATTGGCTGAAATGAAAGGATATAAGAGGTCAGATTTTCAGGTGGCATAAGCTGGTTTTGTTTTTCAGTGGCATGGGAAAAGCAGAGTCCTCCTTTCAAGCTCTGTTTCTGGGGCATGTGGCTTCCTTGAAAACCCCAGGTCTGGCACCTTATTAACACTTCTGTGAGGGTAAAATCTTGCTCTGTCTGGAGTCAGTGGAAATTTTGCCACTCACTCACTCGTACTTGAGGTTTCACCCAAAGGGAATTCCAACCAAAGACAAACTCTTCACCCAAAGAAGTGCAGGAGGAAGGAGATCAGGATGGGTCACAGCCAGTCTTGAGTCTGCTGTTAGGACAGCACTACCTTGCCTTGTGCACAGCTGGAAGTGAAAGCATGGACACATCCCATGAAAACATGGTAGCACACAGTAATCTGGAGATGCTGTCTGTGGGATTATCCAGCTGTGGTTCAGAGACATGTGGGTGCATTAGATCAGCTGATGCTAGCTATAAATATAAAAGAAAAAACCCCAACCAAACAAAAGTTATTCCAAGAAAACAAAACCCCCAACCAACAAAACCAAGCAACAATGACATCAACAAAAACAGACAAACAAACAAAACACAAAAAACCCACAAAAACCAAAACCAACAAAACCACAAAAATCCCCCCAAAACCAAAAACACCAAGAGGCACATCATGACATGCACCTGCTCTTAAGAAAATGCAACCTTGTTAGTTATGACTGACTGGAATGCCTGGAAGAGATTTACCACAACAGGAAATAATCAGTGCAGTATAGATATGTACCTATACATTTTATTAATTTCCTTTAGGTTGTGTGAGTAACTATTAAATAGACTTCAGGTTAAAATGTGTATATTTGAGTATGTATATATGAGGACACATATATTTTTGACCATAAATGTAATATTTTAGTTTCCATATAAAATATATCAGGAAGGTTGCTGGCCTATTTCAGTCAAGCTGCATCATGTAAAGATGTAAGTCTGTAAACCAAGACTGAAGGGAGTATGGATGACTTTTTCAAACTGGGTACACTTCATATACCCAAGGAAAGTTCTCCTGTTGTCCTTGAGATAACCAATTTTAGATGACTGGTTTTAGATGGCTTCATGCAGTGCTCTTCTGACTTCTCAAGAGCTCACATGCCCAACATTGCTTTTGTTGCTTTGTCACATCAGACTCTAGGTTTGTGCACACAGAGTATGGGCTTCATTTACTCCTTCATTTAGCTTAGATTTTCTGAGAAATTAAATGTCTGGGTCTGAATTATTCACTATTGGATCATTTTATAGTCTGTTGAGAGGCACAGTTATTTCCAGAGGGCAATTCCTCTTCCTCTAAGATCTTGAGGACAAATCATCCTCTGGAAATGCCTGCTTCTCTCATTTGGGCTTTGAAGGTGACCAGCTCAGACTGAGATGTCTAAAGTTTCCTTACTTAAGGTTAAACAAGATGTATCCCTCCCAGAGACTGCAGTGGAGGCACACAGTTTATCAGTTCTTGCCAGTACCTGATTGGAGGGCCATAAAACAATATCATGTGCTATGTGTGACTTAAGATTGATGATTGCTGTCAGTTGGAACATTTTGTATTTTGTATCAATTAAGTTTTAAATTTTTTAGACTGAAGTCAGATAATGACCTCAGATATTAAAACTCCTTTTTTACAGAGGATACATGGTCTGAATGATTTTTCATTACAAACTTACAATTTTCTATGAAATTTTAAATTTTTTAAAACATTTTTCTGTGATAATTATAAGAAAGCAAATTCTAAACAAGGTATATATTATGTTAGAACCATTTCACACATGACATAGAACACACTCAAGCATCTGAGCCATTCAGTGGTAAACAGATCTCTATGATCAATTAGAATTTTAAAACATTATTTTAATTACTTTTTTACTTGCCTTTTTGGTTTGAAATGAACATATGAATGCTTTCATATTCTAACTGCCCCCCCCCATTAACTGTATTAAATTAAATATAGGAGAGACTCAAACCTTCACAAACAGTTGTTCTAATAACACTTTATTAGCAGAACATTAATTTTTGACAAATTTATTATGAAGCCTCTTGCATCAGACACAGGATGATATCCATCACTAAGCTAAATGCCATAAAATCATCTTTAAATGCAATACTAAGCTTAACATAGTGGGAAAACATAATCTGATTGGGAAGCTCATTTTATGACATAATTCAGGAAAGGGGAGCTGAACTCTGGAGTAACCTTGGGACTGCTGCTTCCCTGCCAGATGGAGAATCTCAGGGATGATACCTTTGTTCCTGAGGGGAAGGATGCTGCCCTTTGAGAGCCTACCCACTGCACACCAACTGCATCAGCCTTGCAGGAGGTTATGGCTCCCATCCTCCCTCCAGAGGAAAGGCTGGTGCAGGAAATGGAGGCAAAAATCTCTGGGTTGTGTTTGTGCACAAGGGGCAGGCAGCAGACTGACAGGGGCAGGGCTGCTGCAGCTCCCCAGGTGGAGCAGGTGATCCCAGCAGGCACCTGCACACAGGAACATCACAGAATCATGGAATGCTTGGGTTGGAACAGACCTTGAAGATCATCTCCCTCCAACACCTTCCAGTAGACCAGGCTGCTCTCACACATACACACAGAAACACAGACCAACACACAGATCACATTTTAATGGTGCATTTCCCTTTCCCAGAAGTGCATTTTGTTTCTTTCCTTGCTGTTGCTGCCCTTCAAAACCAATGTAATCAGTGTGACCAATGGCAGACACTGCAAATCCAAGTGCCATGTGCACCTTGGGGCCACACAGCTCCTCTTCACATCCAGTCATGACCACAGAATGGCCTGACATAGCAGGGAGCCAAGGGTTTCAAAAGTACAGTATCTGGTACCAAATCCAAAATTTGTATCTAGAAGTGTACATAGTGAGTTTCATTAGCTCAAAGCATCTCTGGTCTGGTCCCTGGACTGTAAATTCACCTGCAGCTGGAGAGCATTTGTTGTGCCACTGGAGTCTTCTGGTGTATATGATATAAAAGAATCCTTTTTTTTTTTTTTTGTTCAAAGATCCAACTTCCATTTGAGGCAAAGCACAGTAAATTGGGACAATTGATAAACTCACTTCAGCTGTGACAGAAACACAACTGTAGATGTACCTTCAATCAGAAGAAATTAAACCATAAGTTGGTTTCTAATTTTAAAAAGAAGAGAAGAGGTATAGAAAGCATGGCATTTGGCATATAGGAGCACATTTAATGCATTCCTGATGTTAGATTTAGTCCAAAGAAAATATAAAATATATATAGTGTGTTGGACCTACCCCCACTAACTCCTCACACTGCCTGCTGACAGATGCTGCATGAGGCAGAGGCAGCCAAACCTGTCCCTCAGTGCTGTCCTGGAGGGTGCCCTGGTGCCAAGTATACTTAGAAGTATGCACACTTCTTGTTTGGGGGAAATCTAGAAGATTCATGCCAAATTGGACTAGAACTGAACTGATGTGGACTGTTAGAGAACCTGGAAATGAAATGGGGAATTGTTATCTGAGAGGATAGATGTACCTGATGGAGCCACTATGCTCTGGGAAAAAAAAAAAAAAAAAAGCTTCTTATTCATCAACAAACAAAAGCTCATTTCTGTTGGAGAACTAGTCCTAGTATGTCCTTGTTTTTTGGGTTTTTTTTTACTATTCAGGTAGAAGTACTTAATCTTGTGTATTTATTAAGTAACTACTACAGCAATTTTAGTGCAATTGCAGTTAGCCATATTACTCCACAAACAAGGAATGGTATTTGTAAAATACCATAGTTTAAGCATCCTGAACTAACAAAAATCGTAGAGCAAGCCTATTATGAAGGCATGCAGAAAAGTTAATCAAATAAAGGTGGAATGTGAGTTTGCCTAACCTGCAGGTTGATAGACGCCATATGGGTGCTCTCACAGAGGAATAAAATTGCTTTCATTTTCTGTAGCTTAATTCTGTTTAAATTGCTGCAAACTCCAGCCTCTTTATTCTGAGTGAAAACACATGTCCCAGGAGTTTAACGTGCTTGAACTTATGCCTGTTAACTTCACCACTTGATTACCCATAACTTTCCCAAGTCTCCCCACCCAAACTTGCTGCTAAACAAGTTATTGTTCCTACTTCCATAGGAAGTGTTTAAGCAGGCATAGCAACTGCTCCACACCAGCTGCACTGCAGCCATGTGGGGCCCTGCTAATGGGCACTTATACCCACGTTTCCAAGTGTTTTAAGAAGTTCAACTCCCAAAGGGAGACAGAAGGGGAACAAATAGAAAATCCTCAAAGAAATCTGGCCCCTTTCTATGCTCTTTTTTCTGAATTTGTCCCAGGGGCACCGGACCCACTTCTTTCTCTTATATGAACAAGATGAAAGAATGGCAATGCAGATCCAAGAAGACTTTGGCAGACTAAAGTTGCTGTCAAGCCTTAGTAGGAATGCTGCTTTCCAGTCCTCACCTCTACCAAATTCCTCAGGAAGATAAGCTACAAGTTGTTCTTTTGCAGCTCACCTGCAAAAGGTCCTTCCTCATTCAGAGGAGAAGAACTTTTCAATATATTGTTGCTGATTCAACTTAATGTTTAGCATGGCATCATATTTCTTACCATTTAAAAATATGGGATGTAGTAAAAAGAAGAAAAAAAAAAAAAAGAGAACCAGAACAGCAATAAACACAAGCTGACTCATGGCTGAGGTACCAGACTTTTGCCCAAACTGCCTGGCATGTGTTTGATGTACAGGATGACAAGAAACTTCTCATAACAACTATTTCATTTGTGTGCTCCTAAATAGGGCAAGAATATTCAGAAGATGTGCATCACCACTAAATAATTCACTCATTGCAGATCTTGTTCTATGGGGCATGAAGGCAATACTGCCTTGATCTATTTTGGTGCAGAGTGACATCAGATGTGGCTCCCCACCTGAGGCAGGAGTGCCCCTGGCATCACACAAACCACTTCCAAGGCCACAGCCAAGCCACCTCCCTCTTCCTATGTGGATGCTAATTGGGATTGCCCAGGAACAGCCTGTTCACAGGCCATTTTAGCAGCTGTTTATGCAGGTATCCATCCTGTGGCTCAGCTCAGGCCATCCCTGCCTGCCTGCCCTGCCTGCTCACCCTGTTTGCAGACACCTGGGCTGGAGAGATGAAGAGAGGGAAGGGTGAGCTGTGAAGCTGATGCCCCAGTGTGAGAGTATGTGGTTGGAGAAGATGTGAACAGCAGGGTAGAGACAATATTCAGTGTCACCACCAGTGATGCCAGTCTCTTTTGGATGTGAGCAGCCCAATTGTACAGCAATGATTTCAGTGTGTCTGTGAGTGACAGCTTAGAAAATAATTTAAACGTGAATGATACAATCTATACCTCTCTATGACTCTGGTTAATAGACAACTCCTTATTTCCATAGTTTGCCAAGGAAGTTTTACATTTTCTGCGTAGTCTAGAGAAGAAAAAAATCCAAACCTACCTCCTTTGGATGAAAAAGTCTAAGCTCCATGGATACTGTTGCTATCTACATCTTCATAACTCTGCAACAGGACTCTAGGTTCCTTATGAAAATAGATCTTGGATGAGAAAAATTGATTTTTTTGGAAGTTCTAGAATTATATTGAGAAAATGCAGAATATTAGAATTACTTCAAGAATTATAGAATACAAGAATTATGTCAGGAAAATCCCAGAGTGATTTACCTTTTGCTAAATGATACCCTAAATTTACCCTAAACCTTGCATATCCTAGTAAGTTTAGATTATTTAATATGAAAATATAAAACATCTTAAACTATGCCAAGATCTTGTGGGTGACCTCAAATTCAACTTCTAAGGAGAAGCAAATATACAGGGAACTTATGCAAGAAAGCATGCACACACTTTTGGAACACTCTATAACCAAGAGCCTGTGAGAAAAGGCAAATATGTAAAAAAGAGGAGGCAGCTGAGACAAAGCAACAAGAGTTAAAAATATTTAGCATGATTCTAAATAGTTTAAAAAAGAGAGTTCAGAAATGTTGCCTATTTTGCTTTAGTATTTTTAGATTTCTTTACACTTCTGATGATCTGGAGAACTTAAAAACCTTAAGATTATTTGAAAACATACTTACTAGCTGCTTAAAGTACACTTGCTGCATGCTGTAACTGATATATTGGGCATGCCAGGGGCAGCAGCCTCTCCCCCTCCTCTCTGTCCACCACTGTGCCAGGGCATCCTGCTGTGGACACCAGAATTTTGTTGAGTTTCTTAATGCTCACAAATCTTGTGAGCTAAATATCTGAGGAGTGCTGTGGGACAGTCTTTTGGGAATATCTCTGGGAGTTATGGGCTCTATTTTTGAAATTTCCAAAAGGGAAAAAGAGCCTTGAGGCTAAGAGGCTGATAGCAAGACCCTTGGACTGCCAGCTGTGCAAGCCCCATAGGTTGCTCAGCCTTTGTGTGCCAGATTTTCCACCTCCACAAGAAGAGGAATACAAATATTTCAGATGAATATTACACATTTGCTTGTTTTAATACTCATACTGCTTGAGATCCCTGAGTGAGAGATGCCATATAAATATGAAAACAGTGACAAGTGGTTTTGTCAAGCACAAGAACAAATAAAGTGGAAAAGCTTTTAAAAGGCCAACCCCAAGTACATGAGTGTGGGCAGGAAAACAAAATCTCAGCTTGCTCAAGACATCCATGCACTTCTTGAGAGTTAATGTAAATAAATGGAATTGCCCATATGAATATCATGATGCAATATAGACTGGAAACAGTTAAATGAGTCTGCCTACTCTATTCTGTGGCAGAACTATAAATTATATGCATTCAAATGTCACATCAAAAGATTAGGTGCATAAATTTGGATATGTACTTGTGAAAAAATGCTTCTGCAGTACAGGAATATTAATTTGCTGGTCAATCCTGCCCCAGCAAAGCATGTTAAAAGATTAACTTTCCTTTAGTACCAATTTCCAATTGAATATATGATTGAAAAATGCTAATTTTATGCAGTATTTAACTCTTGTGTACTTCGAGTAACTTTGAGTGCAAAAGTACACAATCCTGTTTTACACTCTGACATAGTTTTCTCTGATGCTTTGAGCTCCTCTAAGTAGTCACTTTACTACAAATTATAATACACTTGACTTTTCATATATAAAAGATAGATTAAGATATTTTTAAGCTTTATTCAAACAGTGATCAGTGCACATGCTGGATTAATATCAATGGAAAACTAACTTTCCAAAAACTCCAATGTTTTCTTACCATAAGTGTTCTCTTTCTTTTCTTTTTTCTGGAAACAAAATAATAGAATAAGACACAATCTTGTGGTTATATGACTGCATTTCCACAGGTCTTGATGTCTAATTTCTGTTGTAGTTGTTACTTTAAAAAGAGCTAATGTGACTGACAGAACAGAACAATATATCCTAGAACTATATATCTTTTTGTGGGCAGAAATGCCAGGATGAAAAAATAACAAAGTTGAAATATGATACAACTTTTGAAAACATGAGAAGACCCCATTGCTCTTCTCTTTGACAAGCTTGTCACAAAGGTGGGGCTAAAACAAACCTCCAGGTACTCAATATTAATAGGCAGTGATGAACAACAAGGCTCCTGCTCTCTCCTCATGTGCCAGGTGTTCAGGGGAAAGCAGCACTATTGGAGTCGATAGACTGAATTCTCCTCCATACACTTAAAACTCACTTGCTTGGTGCTTTGAAGTTAATGGAGTTATTCTGGAGTTAATTGGGTTTAACTCAGAGGAAAATTGGACCCACTAGAATGAGCACTAATACAAAAGGCTTTGGAAGCCAGCCTGCATTGCTGGTCAGAGATTAACAGTGCAGCAGAAAAGGACCTCTTAGAAAACAAGAAAGACAGGAAGCTGAAGCAGAGGAAATTTGCCCACTCTTTTGAATTGGCAGCTGTATCACATACTGTAGTGGGGAGGCACTCAGCACTACTCTCCACCAGTTCCAATAAATTTTCTCCTCGGTTCTTCACCACAAAAGTGATGTGTATGGTGCAGGATGAACAAAAAAGAACTGTCAAAATGGTTAGCACAGGTCTGGGATAATGGAATAATGGTTACAGGGGTCAGAATTAGTTAATCATATCTAATGCCTTGAAATTATGCATGCAACTGTGCTGGAAAAAATAGATCCAGAAAATACATTTTATCACATGTTGCTTGAAAATATGTCCCCAAGTTAAAGACAACAACAGTTCTAGCTTCTCACAGTAACATTGGATCAGTTGGTCAAAATATTTTCTATGATCTCAAACCAAGAGTGGTTCCACCAGCTATACCCTACATTTCTTCCATGGTTACTGAGTGCATTTGCATAGTAATTGCATTTACAGTACAGCATGCAAGCCCACATAAAGTGCCCCAAAGAAAATTCATTCCTAAGACTTTCACATCCTTCAAATAAATGCATATTAACCAGCAAGGCTATCTTTCCCATACTGACCTATGTTCTTCTTCAGTAAATAATTACTGTGTAACCCATTGACTTTCTCCATGACTATTGGCAGCTATGAGAAAGATTGATTGTACCAACAATAAAACAGGTGCCATGGAAATTGGGATACAATCATGTTGCTTTACATATTTGTGGAGAATTTAATCCCTAATTACTGGAGATGGTGACGGCAATTTTCTGTAAAGTGCAGGAGGAAGTGTCAGGTGTAAAACCTGCTCAACATTTTCCCCTGTTGGGCTGGTACTTTTTCTCTCCTGGACTGGAAGGAAAAAATGGGCAGTTGGTAATTTTTCAAATACACCACATGAGTTCATGTTAGATTCATTGCTAGCATTGCCAGCAGGGAGCATCTTTCCTTTTAGTATTAACTATGAACAAAGGACACACTTTTGGTTGTGCATGTTCTTGCTTGGCAAATAACAATGCTGGCTACCAAAAGTCTCTCGTGAAAACAAAGACACATCATGGTTGTTAATGGCCATTCGAGTCATCCTAAAATTATCTCTTAAGGCTGGAGAAGCAGTTGCACTTCCTTCTCTATAGACCTTGCCTGTGAAATTACACAAGCAGCTTTTCTCTTCTGTTTGACCTGAGTGTAACTGCTACCCTGCTACAGCTGCAGCCTGGGTCCAAGTACCTGCAGATACAAACCAAGGGGGTTTAGTGGGATAGCAAGGACTACAAAGTGTTTTGTCCCTCCCTGCATTCCCAGTTGGCACAGCATGTCACCCATGCCAAATGACCAGATCTGGTCAGGTGGCCATGGAGGTAGACTGAACATGGTCCCAAAATACTGACTTCACATAAGGGCTTTGGGGAGGGTTTTTAGCTGTGGAATCACCATAGGCTTTTCTATTTCTATTGGTTTTCCATTAGTCAAACTGATAGGACAATTCTTTTCATCTGGTAATGAAAGGAGACTCAGTCCACAGCTGCCATGTGCTGACTTGGTTCTGAACATTGTTAACATCCAGGGTGGACAGATATAATCCAGTCAACTGAGAAATAACCTCAGCTCCAGAGAGGAAAATGTAAAATTCAGGCCGGTTCAAGAGATAGCAGCTGACCTGCAATGAGAATGAAAGTGGGCAAATAAATCATTGTAGTGTCTGCAGACTCTGACCTGACCTTCATCAGTCCCAACAGACTCATTCAGATTATTTGCAAGATGACTTATTTCTAAAAAGCCACATGGCCACATTTGCACAGTAGGAATTCACATCAGCACAATGCATTTTGCAAACTCGGCTACAAACGCTGTGCACAGATGCAGGGCAGGCCTTAAATTGGATGCAGTTCCATTTTGGGTATGAAACCATATATGCTGCAGCAGTGCAAATGTTAATATGCACTTCTGCTATGAAGCTGCTGAAAGGCTGCTTGAACAAATCTGGATATGCTGGTGGAGTGTTCTCCTTGTTGTTCAACATCATGAGAGGAGAGTTTTCTCTGGGATTCACTCCTTTGAGAGTTCAGAAGTCTCACAGTTATCAATGCTCTCTGGCTAAAGTGCAGGAGTCCTCTCTGTCATTGCTTTCCCACTGTAATAACTTCAATAATAGTAATTAAACTAGATGAATTATGTGCCTTTTCCTCCTTCCCATGTTGAGCAAGAAGAGAACCAAAAATCTATATTAATTAAGTTATAGGGTAGACTCATTTAATTCTCTAAAACACTCAGAATACTACTGGAGAGGAGCACGTGGAAATGCCTTGGAAGATGAGATTAGACAGGTGTGATATCTGGATGTCACTGGGATTAATAGAGTTTTTTTAATTGGGGTGGTTAAAGGAATCTGAAATGAGACCATGGTGTGCATTTTCTCTGAGCATTTGTTCAAACTGTAGATGAGAGCTTGGCCAAAGTTTTCAGTCTGTGACTCCTATGCATCATCCTTTGACAATTACAGAAACAAATCTGTTTGGATCTCAGGACTGGGGCAGCACCATGATTACCATCAGACTGTCTGGGTAGGAGGATGGCCAAATTTCTGTTGGGATTCAGTGGCTCTGAGCTAACAAATTAGAGTAAATGTTTTCATTTGTAGTGTACTATTGACCATTTGTCTGCTTTTTCAAACACAGGTACGGAGGGGCTGGTTGTGGGAAAGTAAGATGTTGTGATACTTCCAGCTGATTCTGAAATATTTTGAGACAGAGCTTAGATTACCTTCTCAGGTCACCCCAGGGTTCTCTTTTGGAATTTATGACACCTCCAGGACATCCCTGATCTTTGGTTGCCAAAGTACAGGAATTGTGAGACCAGAAGGAAACAGTCCGAGCCCCCTTTCCAGCCCAGGCTTCTCCCACTGGATGCTGCTTTCAAGACATAGAGCAGAGCATGGACAGAGACATGCAATGCTAGAGCCTGTGGTATGAATGCAGGTTCCATCCTTAATTCCCTAGGAGAAAATCCACCTAGATCCTGGCATCCTTCCAGGCATCAGAATGCCAAACAGCTCAAATGTTGCCCAGCACAGCTAACACATCCCAGACAAGCCCCAAGCTCTGTTGAGGTGTTAACATGGCCAGGAACCATTCAAAATGTACTGGCTATGTGCAGCCACTTGGTTTTGCAGGTAAAGGCTATTTAATGCTATGGACATAAGCCACTCTGTAGTAGCTGAGACCAGTGCTAGAGAATGAGTCAGGGGCTATTAATCCAGCTGAGCTCGATTCATTAGCTCTAGTACAATAAGGAACAAGAAAAATAACAACAAAAGCTTTTGTTGAGCACTTGGGCATGTTTTGGGAGGAGCTTGCTTTCTTCTCTGATTCATTAGTGTTAACTACTTATCCATGGCTGAATTCCTACTGAGTCACTTTAGGTATTTCAAATACACCCTGTCCCATCTACCTGCCTTTTAAAAATAGTTTCTTTTCTAAAATCTGTTCATGTGTTGAACTCCTTAGCATTGATGATATTCACATTTTCTCATTATTCCTCCCCATTTTAATCCTCTGCCATATCTTCTGATTTTACCCTTTCCTACTCTTTCTAACCCTCCCTTCCCTTAATTCTACTTGTACCTACAGATTGATCCATACTTATACATACTTTCATTTCCTCCTATGCTTCTTGAATTTCTTGTAATATTTTCTTCCAGTTATTGTATTGCTTCCTGTAGTGTATTCCCTGTCACTCTTTTCATAATTCCATCTGTTCATCTTGACCCCTCATTCCTTTCTATACTGATATTTTTCCTTTATTATTACAGTTCTTTAATACTAGAAAAGGTTGCAGAAATATTCCTTAGCCTTCCCTTTTACACTAACAATAGTCCTTTACCTTATCATTGTTTCTTATGCTCTAACCAGGTCTGGCTGTAAACAGCAGTACAATGGAAACAAATAAGAAGGTGATGGTATAGAAAAGTCCAAACCATAGTAATGATTGATATATGAACACTGTGGGGTATTTTAGTCTAACATGCACACTGGTAAAAATTGATCTGCAGGCATTCTCGTGATTTGGCCATCAGACTCCCCAAATTCCTTTTGATTTCAATGTGACACCATATAGATCAACCTTTACGTCAATGTACAGTCCAAACAGGAGTCAGGGAAGGACAATTCATAGCAGAGGACCTTAGGTCATAAATTTCTCTCTCTGTAAACACGAAGCTGCATGCATTAAATCTCAAATAACTTCTAATCAAAGCCTTATCAGGGTACACCAGGGCATATTTAATTGTAACATCAATCAGCTGCACCCTAGGAATATTTGAAAATATGTGGGTTTTTCCTTTTCCTGTAAAATGCATTTGAAAGCAATAAATACTTCTTGAAATTCAGGATTATTTCCATATAAATAGTTTTTAGAGAAAGTTGTTAGGTTTGAGAAATAAAGCAGACCTGTCAAGTTTCCCTGGTCAGTAGGAGCCAAATTATTGCTGCCCAGTTCATCCACAAAAGCTGGATATGAAGTCTTCTGGCATGGAAGATTTATATTCCCTTTAATTTTTTCAGAATAAATACTGTCCATGCAGGATGAAGCCCACACAGCATGAACAAAGAACATGCTATATTTAAGAGGTCATGTCTGACTTTAAACATATGGTAACGATTCTTGAAGTCAGAAATAAAATGTAATACTTGTAATATGGCATGTAATACTTTCTGTACTCCACCAAATTACCAGGGAGACAGATTGTGCTTTTCTAAGTATACTGACAAATGTCCCTCCTCATTATGATTTTACCCTTTTAGTATTACCATATCATTATTCTTTTTCTTCTGTACTTTCAGTGTGCAATTTAGATGACTGCATTCTTTGGCAACATTAAATATTTTCAGGATTGCTTAGAAAATTATCAGATATTTATTATTGTTCAGACAATATGAATTCATCAGAAGAAATATATACCTCAAGGGGAGCCACCCATAGCATTTAGACAAACCAGCCAACCATTCCAAAGGCAATAAAATAGCATTTATCACCCAGAATAAACTGTGACATTTCCTTCTAATGAGATTTCCAAGCTGAATCTTGTTGGCAGCCATTTTACATTTGTGATGCTAATAATGTGGGGACCTGAGTAGGAACCTGATGTTAATAATTAGTTGCTGTTTTCTTTTATAATCTTTTTCTATATGATTTTAGCACAGAAACACACTTCCCTTGGGTTTCTTATTGTTTGGGCAGAGCATTTGTGTGGCAGAAGTAGAGGTGGAGCCTCAGCCAAACTGATGAACAAACAGGGCTCGTGCCTGAAAAACAGAAAATGAGAAGGCACAGAGCACATAAATACACTGTATGTATTTATTTTCACAAAGAAACAGAAAACTGTTCTTTTGAGATGGCAGCTCCCCACACAGCTCCAACTCAGTGGCCAATGCTCCTGAAAAACCCTCTGGCTCTGCAGGGATGTATCTGCTGCCACTGGCTTGCACTTTCCCCATGGCAGCATCACTTTCCCATCTTTCCCTTTGTTGTGAAGCAGCAGCAGCTGGGAGAAACCATGAGATGCAGAAAGACAAGAGCCTTCCACATTTTCAGGGATTCCTCTTCTTTTCAGTGACAAAAGGAACCAGTGATTTGACTCCATATGGAAGGAAATGAGAAATGGATACAGTTTGGGCCAGAGAAAACATGATCAGAGGAAAAATAATTCCCAGCACCACAGGAAAGTTTGGGAGAATTTCTTTGGCAGGCATGAATACAGGAGAACACGTCAGATGATAGTGGTGGTCCCTCCTGGTAGTCAAAACCTATTAAACCTTTGCATGTCCCCACAAACCTGGGGAAGGAGGAGGTCTCAGCAGGCAATTAATTGAGTCCACTGCTTGAGAGAGGAAGTGGGACTCAAATTGTGTGGTTTCTTTTTTTTTTTTTTATTTTAAATGAAGAAACCTAATTAAAATGATAGGAATTTCCTGGGGAAATTCTCAGCCTTTTCATTTATTAAGAGCCTTTGTATTACAAAAGGTGTTTGAAGTCCTTGAATTTTTACCCTTTAGCCACCTTTAATCTAATTTCTAATCTCTTAATAGCCTTAATTGAGTTCTGAATGCTTTAAATTATTAAACATCTTTGGGGGATTATGATTTCTATTTCTGATTATACAAAATATTATCAATTGCCCAACATGCCCCCACCATTTATGTCAAATTAAACTACCAGGGATGTAAGGCCTATACTTTAAGGCCGGGATGTTTGCATTTGAAACACTTTAAAAGACATGTGCTTTCAAGCAGGTTGAAAAAGATGAGTGGTAAGAAATGAGTAAACAGCAATATCCCAATGTAGGTCCCAAGTCATTGGAGGCTCAGTGTCTTTTTGTTCCCTTTGCTGCATAGGTAGAGGCTGCCCATGGCCATGCAGCAAGCAGGGGCAGGGGGCCATGCAGACCCCCGAGGCACAGGCAGGACAGCCACCTGCTTTTCTCAGCCTCCTTCCCATCCCTGTGCCTTCCCACCTCTCCATGCTCCACTGCCAGAGAACTGTTCTGATTTAAACCCCAGCCTAAATCAGCTTGGGTCTTCAACTGCATCTAAGCCCCTTTGCTCCTCTAAACTTTGTTATCTGCCCCGTGTCTACCCTTCTCAGGGCTTACTGCCTTACTGTGCCTCTGATCATGAACCTTCCTCTTCCTCCTTTGCTTGCCCATGGCCCCTGGAACCAAGGCTATTTGTTATTTCCCTCCCCCTAAGTCTTCCCATTCCCCTGGGAAGATGCCAGCCCTCCTCACCCTGCTGAGGCACCAGTTCAGGCACCACTCTGAAAGCAAAAAGACTCTGGGGAACAGAGGACAGACAGCAGCCCTCCCCTAAAGGAGAAGAGAAACTTGCTTTACACCTTGCTGCAAGCTGTGGAATAAAATACTCTCTAGAATGCAGATATGGCATCCAAAGCAGATATTTGCAGCATGAGCTAGTTCCAGTGGAAAAGCTTGATTCTTATCAAATAAAGCCTCATTTGTAAAAATCAGGAATTTATTTGCTATCAAAAGACAAACAAACTTTATTAATGTGAAGAAAGTATTAGCTTTTTTTCCACTTTGCTTGTTTTTGCCTTCTTTTTATTTTACTCCATTTTTATTAGATTTCAGCTTTAGTTACAGTTAATTTGCCTCCACTTGTTTCTATCTCCCACCTAAGAAACAGCTTTAATATCCAGCACCAGAAACAACATGTCTTGAGAGCTAAATTAGTTTCCCTAACTTCAGGGCAAGATTTCAAATTGTCATTTCTGAACATCTTGCATGCGTTCATATACATCATAGCAAAAAGTCCATGAAATTTCTGAGGAACCCACAGTTGTGCTTGTAACTCATCACTGATACCCACAGTAGAGTCTGGCTTTAGATACATAAAACAAATGACTATTCAGTGTACTATTGTTAGAACCCAGATCTAGCTGCCACCATTATTCAGGATGAGCAGTGCTCTACTTCAGTTGTCCTACTGATTAAATGTGCACAAAATGTATGTACATTATTAGACAGACTTGAACTATTTACTGGTATTATTTTCAATCTGTATTGTTGCAGCAGCTATGATTGCCAGCTGAGCTCTAGGGATGTTGTTTTTTGATAATGTACCATGACAGAAAAGCAGTATCTTCTGTGAGCTTGCAGTCTGAAGTGCTGATTGAGGAGGTGGGTGTGCTCAAACTTATCTGCTGAAGCTGTCCATCCATATCCATGGCTGCTCAGAGAATACATATCTGAGCATATATGTAGTTTTATACTTCTGAGTTCAGACTTACAGTTCAATTTTAAACTTATTCCTGTTCTTCTTATTTTTCTTTCAATATTGAATTTTATTGTGTATTTACTTGTACATTTACTACCTAATAAATGCCTTCCTAACCAGAACATATATATTTTAACATATTTTTAAACATAGTGATTTTTATGCACTATATGGATCAGAGTAATTCTACAAGATGATTTAAGACATAATTCTGTAGTTCAGTGTCACTGCAAGAGACTGTCCCGTGTGCTTTACGTAAAAAGCCTGACTCATACAAGTATGATAACAAGATGAAGGCCACTAAAGTGAAAGACAAAAACTGCCAAAAGATGTTGGTTAAGGCATTTTTGGCTGAAACACTTCAGTTTTAGAAGGTCAGCATAAAAAGTCATTCAGCTCTCCTTCTTACCCTAGAAAGAGAGAACAATAATAAAATCAGGCAGCAATAAATTTAGAGCAAATTAAAAAAATACTTTTATGTAGCACATGTCCTGACTATAGAATTCATTGCTGTAATAGGTCACCAAGTTAAATACCATGGATAAGATAATTTTATCATTTCTCCTGAGCCAAGTCCTCCCTACCATAGCCAAGCCAACAATCTTCAGTGAAACTGAAACAAAATCTAAGTAAAACAGTAGGATTTACCCCAGTATTTATTATATTTATTATATGGCTATGCTTTGTGAGAAGAACTATAAAGGTAATTCAATTCCATGCTCAGCACTTCATCTGTTTACTGAATTGGAAGAGTGAACTCCCTTTTACCACCCCGTAATTCAATGAAACCTCCATAAAGGGGCTTTAAAAGTAATAGATACTGACCATGGGGACAGTCCTGGGCCACAAATACTTTACTGAAAAACTTGCTGTAGCTACAAATTACACTGGAAAGCCGTAGGAATCCCAGGGCATGCATAATTATGAACTATAGGACTACATACACATGTACTGAGAAACTACAACCCCTGTCCTCACCTACAAAGAACTTTTCAGCCCAATGAGAATTACATGATGACGTTATAAATTACATGCCAGGCTTCAGTCTGATCTTGCATATTTATACCTTTAAACCTTTCAAACTACTGGTTTCTAATTAAAATTATGACACGCTCTTTCAACAACAATAACTCAGTAAGTACATAAGGATCCTGCATACCTTTCAAACCTTTCACAAGGAAAAGAAGTCAGCCTTAGTTTGCAAGTGAGTTTATTGTTTCTGTGGCTTTAAGTAACACAACCTCTTTAGAAGCAGACAGCCTCATCAGCGTGCTGGCAGGAATGTGACACAGGAGACATGAGTCTAGAGCTAAATTCGAGGAAAATTACAGTGTGCAAGCCCCAGTTTTCAGTAAAAAGAAGATTCTTCTCAAGATAAATAAGTACAACCTTTAAAGTGAGAGCCAAGTCTACCTGCCACTGGTGGGGAAACTCATCCTGGGTCTCCAGGGAGAGGTGCTACCAACCCTATGGGTGCCTTACTGCCCCTCATCACCACCACTTCAGCCTCACACATCAAAGTGGGAAAGCCTCTGGCACTGCCTATACAGCACAAAGGAATTGATTCATTTGCTGTAACCACTTCAGGGCTGAGGGAATCCTCTTTTTTTCCTCACGTACAGATATTAAATGTCAGTATCAGCAGCTGGCATGCAGCAGCCAACACTGTCAGAGGGAACATCTCGATGGTCATTGCCTCAGCCTCGGCAGGAGAAGCAGGTGAATGCAAACGCAGGCAAAGCCGTACACTGGCCAACTTAGCAGCAGGAAAATAACCTTTAGCACTGTTCTCTGCCTGGAGCTCCACAGGAGACGCCACCTACTCAGAGCAGAGGCTCCTAGGAAGGGTGCTGGAAAAGGGTGCCACAGCCATCCGAGGGGGAATCGTTCTGCACTAGGGAGGGGTTCTACCAAAGGACACTGTGCCACAGGGCCCATGGGAATTGCCTTTTTTGGGGCAACTTCCAGGATGATGCAGCCAAGGGAGATGGAATGAGGAGAAAATGAACAGCTCCAGCAGGGATGACCCTGCAGGGATGGTGGATTTTCACACCTGCAGCCTCCACACGTTACAGGGCAGGGAGAGCAGACGAGCACCCGCGGCGCTGCGGTCGCCAGGGTGCTACCCCCGTTCTGCTGTTGGCCTCGCTGCAGTCTGCCCCATTCCGGCACCCTGGGCGTGAGGCGGGCGAACAGCGAGGTGCAGCTCCGCTCCTCTCCCCGCCCTGCCCTGCCCGGGCCGCCCGCTCACCGCGGGCAGAGCCGCCGCCGCACCGGTGCTGCCGGCACGGCTCCCTCGGGGCGCCCGGCGACACCGTCCATCACGGCCGCTCTACAGCCGGGCTCCACTCTCTCAAAAAAAAAAAAAAAGAAAAAAAAAATTACTTTTCCCGCCCACGCAGCGATGCTTAATTCAGGGAAAATAAAACCCAACAAACCCACCCCCCAAGCGGCAGCTCGGTGCCGCTGGCTGCGCTCCCCCGCAGGCTCCCCCGCTGCCCGGCCCGCCGGGAGCAGGTGCTCGGCGCTGCCGCCGCCCCAGACCCCCTCCCGCCGGCGGCGGCACCTTGCGAGTCATCCCGGTTCCCCCCGCTCCCCCCGCCCCGGGCGGCCGTCGGGTGTCGCTTCCCATTTCACTTGGAGATATTTTCGGGTGGCAGGAGCCGCCTCGTCATTTCCGCCAGGAGAAAAAGACACCGGCGCGGCAGCCGCGGCCGCGGAGAGCCGCGGGAGCCGCCGGGCACCAGAGCGGGCAGAGCCGAGCCCGCGCCCCGCTCGCCGCCGCCAGGACCGACCTCTCGGCGGGGCCGGGAGCCGCCGCCGCTGCCCGCGGGTTCGCGGGGGCGGGAGGCGTCGGAGCGTGCCGCCCCCTCCTCCCCCTGCCTCCTCCCCCTCCCCGCCGAGCCGGCAACATGAACTGAAATCCCCAGAGAGGCACAGAGGCGGCGAGCGAGCGAGCGGAGCGGAGGCAAGCGGGGATATAGCGGCTCTCTGCTCCCGCCGCCGGGATTCGGGCAGCGCGGTCCCTCCGCCCCGCTCAGCCTCGCCCCGAGCCCGGAGAGCGGCGGCGCCCGAGCCCCGCGCCCCCGAGTCCCCATGGCCCTCATCATGGAGCCCGTCAGCAAGTGGTCACCGAGCCAGGTCGTCGACTGGATGAAAGGTGAGGAGCGGTGCCGGGCTGCGCCGTGCCCTCTGCCATCGCCCCCACCCCGCCCCGCAGGTGCGGGGAGCTCCGCGGCTTCCCCCGCGCCGGGATCCCGCCTCCCGGCAGCGCCGGCTGCCCCCACGCTCTGGCCGGGCTGGGAAGGGAAGGGAGGCTGGAGGATCTCGGGGCCGCCTCGCTGGGGCCGGGGGCTGCGCTGCCCCCCTGGCCCGGGCTCCGAGCGGGGGCGGCGGCTGGCGATCCCCGGCTGCCCACGGAGGGGCCGGGGGCGTTGGCGGCGCTGTGGCCGCGGAGCCCGGGGTGCTCCCGGGCGGCGGCCGCCGTGTGGCGATGGAGCCGCCCCCAGCAGCGGAGGGGCGCGGGGAGCGTGTCCGGCTGCTGGCGGCGGGTGCGGCGCGAAATGCTCGCGGATGAAAGTTCGGCCGAACGTGCGGCGCTCGGGGGGACACGGCCGCGACCTCCCCCGCGAGGAGGGGCCGGGGCTCGGTGCGCGCCCTCGGGCTGCCGGGCTCCCCCTTCCCGGAGCCGCCGGGCCGGGCCGGGGCCTCCTCCTGCCGGGCCGGGGGCTCCGCGCACCGGGCGGACACCGGCCCCTGCCCGGGGCTTCTCCTCGGGAGCCGTGGCTGAGGGAGCACGAACAGTCTGGGCTCTGTGCGGTTGTTCCGCTTCTGCCGCTCCCTCACCTGTCCTCCCCTGAAATAAACTCCGATGGGAATAAAATCTGGACCTTTTGGAAACGCTTTTCTTTTATTCTGTGTGCATGCCAGTCTGGCATGGCTTTAATGCTGTAATGTGAAGAGGTATTTTGTTGTGTGGTTTTTGTGTGTATGCGTGGTTTTTCTCCGTGTTACCTTTAAGTTAGTCTGCAGCTGTGTTTTGAATAAATCACCATCTAGTCTTATATATCTTTTTATAAAGATAGAATGACCGGATGGGTACAAGTTTTGAACAACTGCTACATTGTGGGAGTTCTTTAGAACATGCTGTGTGCTTCCAATGTGACAGTTTCATCATCCTTCAAATTTCAGGCATATAGCATATGTTTTCAGTTATTCAATCCTGGCATTTTTAGCTGGCAAGTTATAATTGTATTTAGTAACATACATAGTTTTGCAGTTTCAGAAGCATTCAGGCTCTATAGAATAATAATCATAGAGAATGATGTCATATTTCATATCCTGAGAGATTAATAAAAAACTTGAAGGAACTACAGATGATCAGTGTTAAAAGCAAACAGTTTTCAGCTTCAAAATGATTTTTACAGCAATTTAGCTTCCAACATTTTTACTTTAAAATAAAAACATTGTGTAGGACTTTTTTCTAATCAGTGTCTGAGATACCTTCCCCATAATTTAGGGAATGCATAAAAATAATGAACTTGCAGTTAATGCATTTTTAAAACTCCCAAAAATGTAATACATCAAATGCTCTTCATAAATGACAGGTGAAGTGCATTGCATTGCTTTTGTATTATATTGTTATAAAATCGGTGATTTGAAAAGAACAGGCTAAATGGTAGCATTAGAAATTGTGCTGCTGGGTAAGGGATTGTAGTTAGAAACCTGTGACTAACACTTAGAGCTGTAGATCTTTTAGAAATAATAATGTAAACTTTACAAAAAGAAGCAGTTATTTCAGTTGTGCCCACTTTCTGGAATATGAAACCTGCTTTTTAGTGTTTACCTTGGGTTTTTTTTTTTGGCCTGAATGTTTGATTGTTTCTCTGGAGGACTTTGGTTTTTAGGGAATGAACCCATTTATGTTGCTTCAGTGCTTCCATTTCTACATTTTATATTCTGTGTAGCATGTGAACCTTCACTTAGGTGGTGCAAGGAGATAAAGCACCTGCCTGTGACTTGCACTCTTGGAGTAAAACCACCTAGGTAGCCACTCTGGTTTCAAAAGCTGAGCCTGGAAACAAGTATGACCAGTAGCTGGGGGCAGGTTTGCTCCTGCCTGATGGGTCACACCTTGCTGAGTTTGGGGAAAGGATGGAAGTGGATAAAGGCAAGCAGTCTTTGCTGCAACAACTTTATTTTCCTTACTTACAATGTGTAGTGTTGCAGACATTGGTATTGAAACCTAGATGAAAAAATGCTCTTCTAATGCTTGAAGTGCATTGTTCCCTGCAAATTCTATTTCTGAAAGTCGCTAAAATAGCTTATTTGTGTTTTAAGAGGTACCCAAGGCAGTTTGATGAGTAAAACATGAATGTGTCTGTCATGAGAAGTTTGGGAGGAGTGCAGTAGTGGTCTTAGTGTTAGCAGCAGTCAAGTCTGGCTTGCATAAATGATATTAAACTTCAAGATATGAGAATATTTTGCTGACTTACTGGAGGTTATTTTACAGAATTATAAATGTTGGACTTGGTTTTAACCTCTTACTTGAAGTAAGTGTCCTGCTATGTCATATGCCTGCTCACAGCAGCTCTGTAAAGAGAATTCTTCCAAATAAATTTTGATGTTCAAAGCAAAATCCTTCCTGAAAAAGGAAAATCCTACTGTTCAACATCGTTTACAGTTATCTGAAAGTAAAGGGAAATGAAACACTCTAGATTTTATTGCTCTCAGTGTTTTTGTGATGGTCTTGTTGTTATGACCTGAACATTTGTAGTAAAAGGCCTCATCTGGAATTCTTTATTTAGGCAAAAGAACCATTACCTCAGTGGCATTTTGCTCAGAGTAGTGATAAAGGTTTGGGCCTGAAATTATAAGATGTGAGAAATGAACGTGGGGAAAGTATTTGAACTCAGAGGGGTTAGATAAAAGTGCCAAGCTCTGGGCTGGATTCTGGTATAGGGAACAGGCTCAAGACTGGGTATTCATGGAATAAATGCAGTTTCTCCAGTGTCTTGTCAGTTTTTATTCCTTGACATACATTTTGTCTGTGGATCCCTGTAGTGGCCTAATGCCACTGCTGCTGAGCTACAGGGCTGTACCTGGAATTGGTTATACAACTATCTACATTTTGACTGTGAAAATGTGTACAATAAGAAGTTGTGGACCTAAGTACCAGTTAAAACTTTGCAAGTGAAAGAGAAAAAGTGAGGGGGGTCTATGTCACCGTATGAGTTTTCTAGGGTTTAAAGGGAATGCAGAAGAGTAACTGTCACAGAGCTGGAAAAAGCGTGGAAGGATTAGCTCATCTCTCCCACAGGATGGCATATTGTACATGGAAGATAAAATGACTATTTGAATTGATTCAAAGCATGTATTATTGTGCTTTTCACATATTTAGCACTAATTTGAAAGGTCCTGTATGGATCAGTGAGATGAAAGTGTCAGCCCCCTCCTCTGCCTCCCCTCTGGAGGACACGTGTGGATTCCACTGCCGTGTCTCAAGATGTTGACACATTTCCTAGGCAAGCGTTGTTGAACGTCATGGCCTTCACTCACTCAGAAGGTGAACATGCCAGATGTATTTTAGATTTCTGAGGCTCTGAGAACACGTAAAGACACTCAGTTACTTACCAACACTGGGATGTTTTTAACTGAGTTTTCTAATCTAACTTCTTTAGTCTGAGGTTGTCGATGATTGCTGTATTTTGATGAGGGCTTGCTGCTTTCAACAGTATTCTAATTTAAATTCAATACCAATCTCTCAATGGCAGAATCTGTTCTAAAAGACAGTCCACCTGAAAAAAAAATCGATATTACTTTATTTAACAATAAATATTTATTAAATATTTATGTTTTTCTGGCTTGAATGACAGCTCATAGGGCTTATACGAAGTTCGTACAGCTTAAACTGTTGTAACAGTAGTAGTGCTCAAGAAGCTGACATCTGAGGCATGGAGTTACCTTTAAAGGCTTCTAATGCTAAGGAATAAGGGCTTTTTACGTCTATAAAGTCTACTCTGCCATGGTTTAGAAGGATGAAAATATTTAGAAGGATTGAGGGGAGAGAAGCAGAAATGTGAACGTGCTAGCAAAGTGAAAGCAGAGTGCAGAAGTTCCCCATCTGTATGAGTGAATGTTGCATGGGTTTGAGAGTTGTTTCTGTCTGCTCTTTGAGTGCTGAAGTTCATGCCCATTTTCAGTGACATGTGTGTTTGCAGAGTCATCATGGGCAGCCAACAACTGTGCTCCACTTGCAGTAGCAGGAGTTATGTGTTATCAAGAAAATGCAGCAGTTTGTGGGAATGCTCTGACACACAATTCTCCAGTACTTAACGATGATTTTAAAAGGTATTGCCATGGGGATCCTCCTACTCCTGTTCCTGTGCATACAGAGCCCTGGCACTGCCGTGGCAGCACCCAGGTTCTGCTGCAGTTCCTGAGCCATCAGTTAGCAGCAGGGAAGCTCATCAGTGAAATCACAATTCTCTCACAGCACTGGGATCTAGCAAATCAGTTTATGCCTGAAAAAAAGTAAGGGTGAATCCTGTGTTCAGGGTCACTATCAGACTGACCTATAATATATATAGATATATACATTATTTTTGGCCATGTGTTTCCCTAAAGACTGACATGGACTGAGTTTAGGGAAGTTTATTCTGGAGTGCAGGATGGACTACGGTGCTACCAAGGCATATGTAAGCACCTTCTTTATGGTAAAGAGGGGTTGTATTTCCACAAATGTATGTGCCTTATTTAGGGCTTTCAATTTTCTACATAGTTTTAGTTTTTCTTCTAGTGGTCTGTTAAGTTAGATGTTCTTTCTTATGCTACTTGCCTTCACATTGATTTTGGCAGGGCCCTTAAAAATTGTGACTATTAGAAATAATATGGAAAAGGCAGAGTTGTCGTGGAAAAAAAAGCTGGAGAGTATGAAAAACACTTGGATTCTGAAACTTCAATTCCTTGTCAAGTGTGTGTAGGTGACTGATGAGTGTCAGAATAGTCATCAAGTTAATAGTCATTACTAAGTGCCATATGTGGAATAGATCAGGCGTTTTACGATTTGTCAGCATTAAACCACTATTTTCTCTCTCCAAGGTAAAGCAAACTGAAATTTTACAGTGTTGGAGGGTACATGTAGTACTTCATTAGCTTTGAAGTGATGTGATTAAATGGATTTATGACTTTTACTGTAATGCCTAGTAAAAAAAGCTGTAGAAAAATATGAAATAATGCCATAGCTGGAGTTTAATTTTGATGAACACACAACCTCTTCAATTTATACTTAGTTACTCTGTAAGAAAGTAACAAGAATTTTAGTTAAAGTGGGGGAGTTTTTGGAGAGGGGAGTTTTACAAAGGCAGGTAGTCAAGAGTCAAACTGCATTATTCCAAACTTTAGTTTTAGGGACTTCAGCTTTAAAACTGTACTAAAAGCAGTGCTGAAAGATCTCCCTCTCTAGTTTGTTTATTTTTCCTGTGGATCTCTCACTTTTTGCTTGCCCTTCTGACATTAGGAGTTTTAGCAGTATCAATGGCCACCACATCAGTCACAGTGATTGGTTTTAGAGCATCTTTGTTCGTGATTAGAAAACCTCTCCAGCCATTGTTTATCAGCAGAAAAGGAAACTGCAGTTGCAACTGGGATGTGTCAAAGCCTAACAGCCGGGTGTTGCCATAGCAAAGGAGATGTTACATAAGCAGCCACTCTGCAAATAATTCACGCAGCCAAATTTTAAGCATAACATCAGAATTCATTTTTAAATTTATGATGTTTTTAGGAGGGAGCTTTCCTAGATGAGGTCATCTCAGTCGCTCCTGAAATTGATGTGCTTAGTTATGAAGTTGTTTTAGCATTGCCCATTTAACACCTTTATTTTGTTTGAACATATTGTTCTATTTCTGAAACATCTGCTAGTTTAAATATGGCCTCACAATATGTTTTCTCGAGTGGTTTTTTTCAACAGTTCAGTAAAGCTCTGTATTTTGATCTTACTCAAATTTATTTGCACAATGCAGTATTAAACTAAGAAATTTACAAATGCCTTTTCTAGTTAAGGGATGTCAAGAATTTTGCAAGGCAGCAATATAAACCAGATAACTTTTCAGATGGGAGGATTGAAATACATATAAAGATAGATTTTTAGAATCTTTGCAAGCAGTTGTCTTTAGGCACTCCAGCAGTAATAACCCAGGCAGTTTTATCTTCTAAACCCCAAATTGACAAATGGTCTAGCCTTTCTCTCTGATCTGCAGAAGTGTAGATAACCATTTAATCTCAGTTAAGTTGCTGTAGCTTTTGATTGTACTGTATTTCCCAGAGTCAAGCAGTAATATTTGTTACCATTTTCCAGAGGAATGAGGAGAAGCTGCTTCCTGAGAAATTTCTCCTTGTATAGGCTTGTATTCAAAGGTATGCAACAACGAGAAAGAGCTGATTCTTTTAGGCTTCCATATTGTGTAACTGCATTTTTTTTTTTTTTTTTTCCCCAAGAAGTTACAATATCCTCATTAAATCATAACTGCACTGGGGATCACCTTTAACAAGCACTTACCTTCTTCAGGTTAACAACTTCAGATTTTTTGATCCAAATAAAGCAAAACTGTGCTTTCATACTTACTGATTAAATTATTTACTTAATGAATACTTTAAACCTTCAGTTTAGATGCTTAAGAGTTACCAAGAAAAATGCTGAAGAATAAGAGTTCCCAAATACCTTGTTAAAAAGTCCTGTCTGGAAACACTGTGTTGGGAAATTCTAAAAAGGCCACATTTTCTTCAATGGTCTCTTCCAGCTTTTCAAATGAATTTGCTTTCTATAAAAAGATGAAGTAAGGAGACGGAGGTGAGTTATGTTTTCTCAGAAGAAAAATTTTGGGAGCCCAATATTAGGCTCATATTATAAGAAATCTACTGCCACACAAACCTGCTCAGAGCACTGTTAATTTCTTGTTGTGAGACAGACCTAGCAGGGCAGTTCCTCCAGTGTAAAATAGCTGACTGTCCAAGAGCAAGCATCTGCTGCTCCTTGTGATTTCCTTTCCTGCAGCTGAAGGATGAAGGACTATAAGACAAGGATCCATGGGTCTGGGGCAGCCAAGATATGGAATGCTTTATGCACATCCAGTTGTATGCACATTTTTGCCCTCCCTGTGTATGGGATTTAGCAGATATCTGGGAGACAAAATAAATTTTTCCTTGAGTTTTTTAATGCAGGCATTTTTCTTATGCAAAGGGAATCCAGCACTGTCTATAGCAAGTAATTTTATAGTCCTGGAGGCTTAAAAATCTACCCCATTCTGTGCTACTTATCTGCCAGATAATATTATCTTGAAGAAAATAGCTGTGGATGTCATCTTGTAGGATGTTTGGCATTCCAGCTTATCCTTTAAGTAGAAATTTAGGGCACTTGGTACCTCAGATGAAGTGGCTAGAACAGTAATTTCAAAGTGTTTGGCCTTACATGATTAACATCTGCTACAGTACCATATGGTGGGAATTTCTAAGTAAACAATTAATATTGGAGTGCACCAGAGTAAGCCTTAATTAAACTGTATTCAGCTGAAGTGTACTATTTTAATATAGTCAGATGCAAAATGCTGTAGTTTTTTTGTTGATACCTTTTTCTATTGTGTGAAGAAGAGTGAAAAATGTTGATGAGAATTATTTGAGCCTTTAAATTGAAGGTTCAAGTAGCTATTAAAATAAATGGTTTAGGACTTGCATCAGCCTCAGGCATCCATTGATTTAAGTGGGACAGGATCTATATTTGGTGATGTTGAGTTGTGCTTTGTGAATGCTGTGGTGGCCCTGCTGGGATTTTACTGGTGGGGTGTGGGTGCTCACAGGGTGTCCAGCAGAGCTGCATGAGCCATTTTCACAGAGCTTCAGATATTGCTGATGGGGCCATGCCTGTGCTACTGGGTCTAGTGGCACTGGTGGAATGACACCTTCCTGTGTGAGCTGCCAGGATAGTCTGGAGGAGTGCTGGGGTGGCAGCTAAGGTTGTCCATGAGCGTGGGTAATGCAGAGACCTCTCCCTGGCCTCTTGTATTTGGAGGATGAGCATACCCATGTATAGAGCTGAGCAGTTGGCAGGGTCACCTCTAAAGGGCTCCTTCCTCCCACAGGGAATGATTGTCAGCTGTAGAGAAGTTGATAACATTACTGGTTTTGTTAAAGTGTAGAATATATTTTTAGTTTGGTCAGATCCACCAGTTGCCAGTAGCTACAGCTATGAATGACCTATTTTTAAATAGGTATTTTTTCCCTGTTTTCTCCCCCTTCTTTCTCTCCTGATAATCTTCACATCAATAAGAAGGTGAAGAAATCCTTCCTCTGCATATTGAGGCCAGGTAAATATAGGTGGGATGTGCCAGTGTTGTCTGAGTAATTCACTAGATGGCATTCTTCCCTCTGAGTCAACGCTGAAACCCTTCATGAGAATGACAAGAGAACTTAGTCATTTTAGTGAGATGCCAACCTGAAATCTTGGCCAGGTGTGGTTGCTGAAGGCTTGCTTCCTATAGTAGTGGGAGAGTTAGCTGCAGCACACTAATTAAATTGCATGTTAATAATTAAAATCCTTGTAACTGGATTCCGCTCATCGATATCCATTACTGACATGCACCTGCCTTACTTTCTTTAATTGCTTTGCAGTTTTGTTGGTTACTTTTGTATAGTTGATAGTTTGATTTGCAAGGTGCAGTGCTGTTCTTGTCCTCGTTTTGTTTCAAATTTTTCTGTTTGAAGAAAAATTGGTAGAGGGATCTGTTGAACACAAAGTAAAATTGCTTTTTAAAAAAACCAGCTTAGGTTGTGTACACTCAACAGTTGTGAACCTGCACTTGTCCTGCTTTGTGTAGACCTTTTAAACACCAAAAAAAGTAACAATTTTCTTCTTGCTTAGTTTGAGTGAAGTGTGACTGGAGACATTTTTGTGAGATATCCAAAAAGTACCTTCTTGGGTGTTAAGCACTGGCTGACTTCTGGCTGTCTTCTTTATTGTTGCTTTGTCATCATGGATAGAACCATATGCCCTTTGTCTCATTTCTCTTCAGAGATCAAGAATGGCTCTTCTTGGTAGATTTTATTTTGTTAGAGCGGATGTGAAAAGAACTCAAACCAAATACTTTAGTGTGTTTTTATTTTGGTAGTCCACTTCTACTTGTTTCCAAAATTTTCTCTAAATGCAGAATGGCAAAATGGTCCTTACTGCTTTTCAAGAAGTGTTAATAATTTCAAATGTTGCAATCTTAAAATATTTCCAAATAAAATTATATGTTAGTTTAACCTAGAATGTGGAGGCTTAACATTTCTTAAATTTCTTTTAATGTTTTTTGATGTAATGTTGAATATTGTGCCCCACAAATCCTCTTAAAATACCAGAAGTCTGTAATTTCACTGTTGGATACTGGATTTCAAAAGCTAATGTAGTTTTGGTTGCTTCAGTCATTATTTCATTGTATGTTTTAAACTGTCCAGATTTTAGCTGTTTAATGCAGTCTGGGGTCAAAAGTCTATTACTGGAGTCCTGATAACTGAGTCCAAGAGCACTGAGTCCAAAAGCACAGTATAGTGTGAATAATTTGTCATGCTCTGCATGTGGATTTGACAGAGATGTGGCCTGAAAGTATAAACATTGCACATTAAAAAATTCCATATAAGTGTCAATCTGAACATTTGAAGAACATAGGACAGATTATCATTAGAAAAATAAGACAGGTCTATGACAGGACTCCTCGAGAGCAAGTAAACTCATTTTTGAAAAGGACTGGATAGTTCATAGCCTTCAAAGGACTGTTTTAATTATGAGTGCTTTAGTAAACTTCATTACTGAGAGAGCGTTTGAATGACTAATGAGTTATGGTGAAGCTACTGTTTACAACTGTAGAAAGTATAATGATGTATATGTAATCATGAAGTTTCTGTATTTCCTATGATTACCATATTTTCTTGTTGGTTTGGTAGGATTTTTTTGATGTTTTTTGCTGTTGTTGTGGGTCTTTTTTTCATGCATTGGTTTTGGTGTTCCTGATAACTACCTTGACTTGAATAAGACAGCTGAAGAGTAGTGGCAGTGAAGAAGTGGTAGCCATCTCACAGAATCACAGAATTGTTGTGGTTGGAAGGGACCTCTGGAGATAATCCTGTCCAGCCCCCCTGCCAAGGCAGGGTCACCTGGAGCAGGTGATATGGGAATGTGTCCAGCTGGGTTTTGGATGCCTCCAGAGAGGAACACTCCACAACCTCACTGGCAGCCTGTTCCAATGCTCTGCCACCTTCAATGTAAAGAAGCTTTTCCTCATGTTAAGGTGGAACTTCCCATGTTTTAGTTTATGGGCATTGCTTCTTTTCCTGTTGCTAGGCACCATTGAAAACAGTCTGGCACTATTTTCTTGGCCTCCATCTCCTTTATGGAAATGTCAGTATTTGAAAATGGTTTTGGTAGTTTACCAGTCCAAGGTCTTGAGAAAAACCAAAACAAGACAAAAATCACTTTTCTGTGAAAATCCCATTTACTGGGTAGTATTTGTTAGATGAACAAAAGATTAAATCTGTTGCAGAGATCTAAAGGTAGTTTCTTTTCAGTTACTAAAATTCTACAAAGTTAGTTTACAAGGAGCTCACCAATATTTTGGATCTGTCTTGGACAGTAAATCCCCTTTCCTGTTATTTATCTGGGCATCATCTAGTTTCTGTCTTGCATCTTCCCTGTTGTTGCTCAGCTCACTGTAAGATGAGCTGAACTATCCAATTACAGACTGCTAATGAGCTATGAATGAGTAAACTAAACAGTCTGGGCAATTAATGCCTGCCTCTGGTGGCTGCCTCTGTTACCAGCTGTAGGGTTTCATGAGTATTCCTGACACCTTTGCCTTCCAAAGTGGGGTGCAGTGATGTGCTGTAGGTGGCTGCCTGGGCATCCAGCTGCTGTGACTGTGGGACAGAGGCTTGAGCTGCAGAATGGCATGTCCTGAATGTTTTTCCCTCTGCAGATATGAGCAAATTCTTCTTTAGAGGAATGAGTGCTCTGTGTAATAGAGTAACTGAAAATTGAACTTCAGTATGTGACAGGTCCCTTCAAAAACCCAAAAATTAATTGAAGTTTGCTTTCCAGTTCAAGAGAAGGAAGAGCAGAATACAAACTTTGCTGCCCAGTCTGTTATTAAAAAATATTTAAAAGACCTTTACAAAATGTTTGTTTTTCAGTTGACAGAGTAGTCTCTTGTTGGAATGGTGACATTTTAGATTCAAAGGGAAAATGAAAGTCATGTAACTCTTCATCTGCGCATTCACCAATTCAGGCAGGATTAAATAAGACCTAGAAATTGTAATATTGTCATTTCATTAGATTTCCCCTTGTTTGTGTTCAGTAATGCAAGTAATTGACTTGTATTTATCCTAAGAATTAAAATTGTAAACCCTAATCCTTTACCCTCTTGTTTGGTGCTCTCAAATACTATAAGGAGCTTCCTGCAGGATACTGTTTTGATAAATCTTACTAAATCAAACTTTAAAAATTACAATGAGTCCTCTGAAGGCAAAGATTGATGTATGGAGTTTATTCTCAATCAATGGTAAATTTGTTTATAAAATTAAAAATGTATCTAATTTTCTTTTGGTAGAGTCTTTGAATGTGTTATAGCAGGTCACAAACTTGTAACTCAATAATTTTGAGTTCAAAGTATCTCATTAATGTCAAATGTTAGGAGTGTACTCACTAGAAGGAAAGTGGCTTCCAGATTGCAGAAATTCAGAAATGGGCAGATACATAGAAGTAGCTTTTTGGTGGTGTGATTTTGGTATTTAAATCTCAAGAGGTAATTTAAAAAATTTGTTTGTTTGCTCTTGGTTTGTTTGGAGTTTTTTGTTGTTTTTTTGCTTGTTTGTTTGTTTGATGCTCACTATTTTAGGATGTTTTGTCACTGTGGAACGACTCAAAATAATAAGTAGTGTAATGGTGAAATTATGCCATGAGTGTCGAGAAGAATAAATCCTTGTAGCTTCTGTAGAACACACCCTTCTTGAGTGGAATCAAGCATGCTGAGAACAATTGACCTGAACTTTTGATGAGTTCTTAAATGTGCCTCTTTTAAAGTTATTATCATATGACAGATGGGGAGTAAGCCAGCTAGGAATTCAGAGAGGTCAGATACGGTCAGGTATAAAGAATTGTCTGCCTGATTGATTTTTTTGGGGATTTTTTTTTTTTACCCTTTTTTTCCCCTTCCCTTAATGCCTTTTTGCTGTGACATATGTGACTTAATATTTGAGTTTGCTCTGTGCACTCTAATCCAATTGCTTTGTTTAGTCAAATGAATGTTTTTTGTTTTGTTCTGAATTTTAGCTATTGGTTTTTGCATTAAATGTGCATATTTAATTAGGATATGTTATTAAAGATTAGATTCTCACAATGGGATGTGTGCCAGCTCATGAAATGAAGTCATGCTTGTCAGGAGATAGTAAATAATAAGCTTAGGAAGGTTTAAAAGATGTGTCTTGCAAAACATTAGCCCTTGTAATGAGTGCAAAGTGGCAACAGCACATAAATATCAATTGTTTTTCTCCAGTGGATCCGTTTGAATATGAGTTTTCTTAATTTGAATTAAATTTTCTTTTACCAGTTTAATGAAATAAGCAAGAAGGGATGTTTGTCTTTTCAGAAACCAGTTTCCCATCCCAGACAATGGCTTGTTTTGAATTGAAGGGGAACAATCCAGCATTCATGCAGTATCTTGTAATCTCTGTTCACAAAACCACTTTAAGAAATAAGAAACTTCTGTCCAGTGAATCTCCATTTAGCTGCAAATACGTATTTTGGATTCCCAGCTTTGCTTCCAGGACTCAGTATTTTGTTCTTCATTTTACCCAGAATCTTTTAATAATCATAGGTGCAAGGGCTGGGAGCTTAAGGTTTCCTGTGCTCTTAAATGCCTTGAGCATCCTGGCTGGTGTGCCCAGGGTGGCATTAGCAACAACAGCATCTGGAGGCAAGGATGTGTCTGTCTCCATCCTAATTTGATCTGACAAAACTGCCTGCAATCCTGCCCTGTGATTTTAAATTCAGGCATCTAATTCCTGCTTTCAAGTGCCTGAGTCTCTCTCCTTGGGCCTGGGCACACTAAGTCTTCTGCTAATATGTGCAGTGGGCTTTCTGCTGATGTTTTTGGTGTTGCTCCTGGTGCTTTTGGGAGAAGGAGCAGCTGGCACAGCCCTTGTTTGGGGGGCACCTCCAGCCTGAAGCAGGGGGGAAAATAGGAAACTTATGTTGGAATGCAATTGTATGATGTGGAAAGCAGAGTCCCTTAAGTGGAGAGGAGGAAAAAGGTCTACTATGCATACACACATACTCCTAGTCACTTTTTTTTACATTATGAAATAATGTATACCTAATATTCTGTGGGTACCATGCTACCATTTTTGGCCAGTGCACAAAACATTGGTACTCAATACTTGAGGGACTTAGAATGTCCTACAGTTAATTTTGCATGAAACTTACCCCAAGTGTCTGAACAAAATTACAGAATTTTTTTTTTTTACTGCTGATTTTTTTTTTTTTTTTTCCTCTGTGCTGCTGGACCCCATTTATTGCTGGCATTTGTGGGGAGTTGGCAGTATTGCAGTAGCAGGAGAAGGGGCTGCTCATCACCTGCTACTTGGGTGATACTGCTCTGGCTCCTCCTTGTCACAGGGGAGGGAGAAGGTTCAGTGTCTTATGTCACCTTCAGTTTCGGTGCACTGAAGCATTTCTAACTGACTGCCTGCTTTTTTTTAATGAAAGAAATTTGTCTTGTAGCAGCTTTATAAGCCCAGCTAATTAAAACCACTGTTATATTACTTGCCATGTATCCTGTTTATTAGGCAGAAATTGTTTGCACTTTGACAGATTCATTTCTTGCTGATATTAGTTTTGTAGGATGCTGCTGTCTTGGACTTCTGTAACTTAGAAATAATAAGGCATTTTAAATACTGGCAAATACAAAGTTTTGTTAATCATTAACACAGAAAACATTTTCAGTCTCATTTAGCTTTATAAGATACAGTTTGTTCTCTCTGTGTGAATGCCTTATGTGGAGACTAAGTTGACCTTTAGCTGGATACATGAAGCTGGGCATTGTATTGTAAATTAAGAAATGGTTACAATAACCATAATCCTTTTCTAGCAACTTTTTTAAAAAGAAAAATTCTCTTTTTTAGTGAAGATCTGGGAATGTCTGTGCTTTCTTAGGCACTCGATGGTGATGCCTTTCAAATTACTTGAAGGCCTTGTGTGTTTGTTCAGTGGCATCCTCATTGCACAGCTGTCGTTTTTCCCACCTGAATCTGTTTGTGCACAGGTGGGACTCAAGGGCTGCTGTGCTGCCTTCACCCCTGAAGCTCTGAGGAGCTTCCCCCACATGGGACTGAGCCACCTCATACACAAACCATACTTTTCCTCCTATCTTTTACCAAAAGCTGTAGGGTGGATTGAGGATTGGCAACCTCTTTACTTTTGTCCCTGCTGGCAAGCAGTTCCTTGAAAGAGTTTTTGGTGGTCGTGATGACGCAGATTCTCTAGCACACTGAAAAGTACAAAAGTCATTATTAATGGCTTAAAATTTCACAAATGAGCTTTCTATCCAAATTGGATTATTTTTGTAAGTACAGGAGTCTTAAAAATGAAGACCAACCACCCCCACCTACCAAAAGTAAGGGATGGAGAGGGCTTAAGTAAGCACCAGTCTTCATCCTTGAGTAAGAAGGATGTTGCAGCCTGACAAGTCGGAATAAGTAATTATGTAGGTTGTTTGGAGGGAGAGATCTGGTCACACAGTGGTAATTGCTGGTACTTCTGGTTGAGCAGTAGAAGCCATCATATTTTGCCATTTGGTTCACCATTATTCTGACTGAATGTAGGAGAGAAGAGACTTTGTGATTCATAACCTGGTATGTTGGAAGAGGCCTGGTGCCAGAAACCAACTGAGTGGGTGCCTCTTGTCTTGAGCTCTGTTAAAGGTAGGCCCTGTCTAACTTAGTTTGTCATATATAAAAAGAGAAAAGCAATGTATGAACAGAGAGAAAAAAAAGGTACTGCAATTTTTTTGTTTTATATAGATTATCTGATTATTTTAAGCAACAGGAAACCCTTCAGTATAAAATTCCTGCCTGGCATAACTTACAGGTCTGGTTTGATCTTGCAGAGCACATATTACTGTAATATTGATAAGAGAGACACTGGAGAACAAATTTATGTTGATGGAAAATAACAAATATACCACCAAAACCTAGTTCAGAGGTTCCTTGAAGCTTTATGAGAAATACCAGAGCTGTGACAAAGTACTGGTACATGGTGTTGCAGTGGCTATAGGTTCAATCTGCTTCCTCTTTATTCCAAGGGCAGGTGGGGCTTCTGTACACACTGCCCAGTAATCACCAATTACAGTGACTTAGTGTAGAAGGACTTCAAGGATTTTTAAAAGTGCTCTAAAGAGAAGTAAGTGTACCAGTTAATTTGGTGGGTCTGTACAGTATGTTCACATGTTAAAGGAAGCTCAGAATATCAGCTGAGGTCCTCAAGAGTACTCACTATTAATGATGGTAAATGCTGACATTGTGGTTAGCTCTAGTTGTTATTTGCTCCAGTATTTGAGATGTTTTTTAAAGGAACATTTTAATGGGTGTTTGTGGACTTCTTAAAGGAAAATTTGAAATGACATTATCTTACATGTTGAGACTAAACTGTTTCTGTTTCTGAGTTTGCATAAAATAAATTATGATATTTAGATATCAAGACTGGTAGGAAAAGCATCATAACCTAGAAATTGCAGAAAACCAAAAGTAACCAATGCAACATACCTTGTATAAGGGATACACCAATTTTCTTATTATGTTTCCTAATGGTAAAATATGATGACAAATGCCTATGGCATTTACCATAGGCCAGAGGTGGATTACAGGGAAGAGCAGGTGGAGAGGCTTTCATACTATTGGTAGAGGACTAGAGGAAGGTCCTTCTAGGTCTCTCTTTGGCATTACTGGTGTGGGCACTGAGCTGCTGATGTGGGGGTAGCAGGGTCACTGCTGGAGGTGGCTCTGGTGCTGAGCCACCTGTGGGCCGGGGGAGCATCTCCTGCCACAAGCCTGAGCCTCCAGCAGTCCTGGGTTATTGATGTGCTCACAGGGGAAATGGCTGGGCATGTGAGACAGGCCTGTTTGCAAGGAAAGGGAGTGATGAAGTCTCACAGTTAACAAAGAGAATTTTTTTTCAGGGTGGTTGATCTGTAGAAGGCAGGAGGAGGGTGGTGGTGATGGTAGTATCATGGTTTTATTAGAGTTAGTTCTGAAATTGGTGACTACCCTTGGACTGTGCTGCACAGGGGGAAGTGAGAGCCCTCCCAGCAGGTAGGTGTGAGCTGAAACACCTGGTAAGACAGGTGGAAGAGACTCCTGAAGGAGCTGCTCTGTGCCACCAGTGCTGCAGCCACTAGGTCTGCAATGTTCTGGTTCTGACTCAAGCCAAGCAAAGGAGTCAAGTTTATTCATAGCTCCACTCTGTAGTGAGAAGCTCTGTAACAATTGACAGTTCTGTTATGTTTTGAACACTCATTAGCACTTCAGATTAGCTATTAAAGAACATGAAACGTTTAATCACCATGTCTTTTCTTGTTAGCAGTAGTCACTAGTGGAATGCTTTAAAAAAAATTGTAATTAAGTGAAAAAATTGTACTTTAGCAATTTTGCTTGGGATGCAGCAATTTCAGTCATTGAGATTACTGCCCTGAGGAAGCTACATTTTCTTCTCCCTTAAATAATATTTTTCAACTCTTGAAATAGTAGCATAATAATTCTACACGTCATGTAGAAGCTGAAAAGATTTCCTTTTACTGCCTCTATATGTTTGGGCATTTCTAGTGTGTAGTGCAAAGGTGGAACTTTATCATGATTGAAAATGCTGATTTCTCATCTTCCAAAGTCTGCTATTTAATAAAATATAAGTGTGATACAGCAGTTTTCTGTAGCAGTGATGCATTCATTGCATTGCTTTTCCCTAGTATTAGTTAGCTCTTAAAAAAGCTATTTGGAATAGACTTCTAAGTTTAAAAAGGAGCTCACTTAATTATAGATTAAAGGAAAATTTATAAGCCTCAGAAATCTTCAAAATACTGAAGCATAGTCTTTTATAATGTTTTCAACTTGATATTCAAAAGATTTCAGTAAAATAAAACAGCTAGTTCTTTCAGGAGTCCATAATTATAGGACCTATTTCTTAAACTGAGATCTGTTTCTTTGCACAGAATCAGCATTTAATCAAAATAATTTTCATATAACTACTTGTGTTCTAGAAGTACAGAATATGTGAAAGATAAAAGAAAGCATCCATTTTTAATGGTATGCTCCAGGGAACTCTGAAGGGAATGCCGTGGAAAATACCAGTGAAACTTTGCTAATCACCCCCTGTCCTTCCCTTTGCTCTTGTAAATAGGCAAGACCTGTCCCAAGCTGTGTCAAGAGATGTGGATTCATGCTGCTGTGGTGACTGCTGCCAGCTGTGCTTTTTGGGAGTGGCAGCCAGCTCTGTACCTAGCAGTGGATGGCGAGGCATCCCCTGGCATCCCATCCCAAGGGCAGAGGAGGAGGCAGCTGAAACGCTGAGTGCAAGCAAGGAGATGGGGCTGTGGCTTCCAACAGCTCCTCCCCTGGTTCCAAGGGGAGGGGAGAGGGTGGCTGTTCAGCCTGGGGAGCTCTGAGCAGAGATCAGGTGGGATTGGGTGGACAGAGCATGGTCACACTAAAGTCTGCCCCAAATGGAGTGGGGGACTCAAGGCATCCAAACTGCAAGGCATGGACAGGGGAGGAAGAGCAGTGGGTTTGTGCAGGGAATTTGAGGATGGGAGAGATGTGACTGCTGTGGGTGTTCCTGTTTGCACTGGTTATTTGGGACTGGGCTGAGACTTTCTTTTTTTCTCTTTGCCTCAGCCACCCATGGAGAAAGAGTGAATGGACTGTAGGTGATGACTGCTGCAGTCAAAGGTTTTGGGAAGAACTGAGATGCAGGAAAAAATAGATTTTTTTTTCCTATAAATGCTGAATGGTAAAGTTTTCTGTGACACCTGACCATGAAAAATCACCCCTTGTTACATTTTTCCTGCTTCCAGTGGGGTGCATTTTTCTGTTGGCATTTAGAGGATGCTGAGTCACGAGGACTGGGTGTACAAAAGAAAATCTCCTTCTCTCTAGAGCTTAGCTTCCTTCATACAGAGATAGGAAAAACAGCCTCCTTGCAGTTCTGGCTGAAGTGCAACCTTGGTAAGAAGTGGGGATGGTCAAACTGGAGATTAAGATCAAAAAAGAAAGGGTCAATTACTACTAGAACTAAAAATACTTTTGTGGGCTTGACAATACACAAAACATTTCTTTACAAAAGGGAAGGAGGATTGTATATACTGCAGAGCTTGTAAAATCCTAAAAATACATTTATGCTTGGCAAAGCATCTGAAGGTGTCAGAAACCATAACATGTTACAAGCACCTCACAAGAAGACATCTGGGACCCTGATTCTTGAGACTGCAGTGCTGTTTTGGACTGAAGAGCTTTTTGCTGTAGACAGTATGGTAGGATTTGAGATTCTCTGAAGAGATGAGATTAAATCCTTGAAATTTGATTGTCAGCTGCTAATGTTCAAAACACTTGCAGATTTTTTTTTAAGACATTCTGTATGTATTCTATTCTAATAAATTCTGTTTTTCCATTTTATAACATGGAAAATTCTTAAAGACCAAATTAATAAAAAGTTAGAATTTAATTATTTTGCCAATATTAAAACTAAAATGAAGGAAAAAGTCAATAGGCCTTGTGGTTGTATAAAACTATCAGATTTTGGAATATATTCTATAATTTAACGCTGTCTAGTAAAGTGGGTTTAATGGGAAAGCTTTTTAAAAATATCTCCAAATGCTGATGCTTTTGAGATTTTCACAGCATTCTAAGATAATGACATTATTTTCTGAGAGAGATTGTGAAGGATATACTTAGTCTGATATTTATATTCCATCAGTAATATCAATTAAAATATTAGGACATGAGTAGCTCCACAACTTCCTGTTAGAACTAAGCCTTCATCACCTAAGAAGATGTGCAAGCTCACACTTACATAAAATGTTAGTGTGACCTGCTTTAATTTTGGTAGGGATATTCACTGTTAAAATCATGGATGGTCTCAGAAATGAGGCCCTTATTTGAGAACTGTAGCTGTGGTATGTGTACCTTTGAAAGCTTACTCTGGGGATTTTCTGGTTTTGACTTTATTTCTGCAGCTTTAATACTGCATTTGTGCTAGCATCTACCATTTCATTTGTATGTAGTTGTTTCTTAGTTACTTTATTGAGGGTGGTATGTTTCTGGGTTCCCAGTAGCTGTGAAAATAATGTAATAATGAATAGTCCTGGAAAACTACTTTTGTACTGTCAAGGACCTCTGTTTTATCTAGAATGAAAGGTTTACTTTCTGGGAAACTAAAAAAAGCATTTGTTTTTTTTAATGCCTGTACCCTCATAAACTTTTTCTAGCTGTTCACATCCAAGGCATTTTAAAAACATTGCTTTCTCATTGCTTTTGTTTAATCGCTTTTAATTGTTTTAAAATGTTTAGGCAGTCAGGGAGTGGTTTTTTTCCTCAAGATGGGAATACACTTTTAGAGAATTTAGAAAGTGCAATTGCTACCAGCTGTCTTAGACATGCATTTAAGCTTTGCTAATTTACTTGGTAAAATTCTTTCAAAACTCAACAATTTTAGGATCTAATGATTTAAGTTGGGCTGTGAAAGCCACTAATCCTCTGTGTCCAAACTAGCTTTCCTCATCCTGTGCACAGAAAGAAGAGGAGAGACGTTCTGGGATGGAATTCAATAGCATCAGGCCAAACACTGAAAGATTGTTTGCACAGCTGTGCCTAAGCGGTGACCAAACTGTTAAACAACCTAGTGGGGAGAAAATGAATAGAAACTCCTGTTGGCCAGAGGAATGAGTTTCCTGGATAGTGCTCAGGACGTTATGAAGTCATTGCACATGCTGGGTCAAGGCTTTTACCCATATTTTCCCCTTGTGCTTGGGAATACTTCATGCTTTGCTTTTTCATAATAATATAATTGACTCAAAGATCTGAACCAAATTCTGTACTGACTGATGAATGATGCACCGTAGTGTACTTACCTTTAACTTCAATTAGGGAACCTTTCCCTGCCAGTAAACTGATTCACTGATGTGAGAGGAGACAGTGCCTGTATATCTGTCTTGCTTCCTTGCAAATTGTAGATTATGAGACTGGACTACTGAGCAATAATTTAATCAGTGGCATCAGAAGAGCATTAAGCTCCATTAAATGTTGGGTCACCATCAATGTCAGATGAGTATTGAATTATGGCTTGCAACTTAGTAGTACTCATCCAAAACACAGTGCTTCAGTTCTTGGCAAGCATATAACAGTTTATTATGAAACAGATGCTTCAGAGCTTAACATATGACTGAAGTGTCAAATTGTATCAGAGAAGATGGTCCCAGCAGTAAAGTGGTGCTCAGACTTTGTGAGACACATGTTAGGGCATCACTCCCTACCTCAACAATGTGGGTTAAAATTATTTCATTAACAGCATCTCCTGTTGAATGCTTAGGGGTCAAAGCACTGCTCTGCCTGCCAAAGACTGGCTTATATAATTCTGTCTGCAAATGGTGGAGGTGCAGTTCTCCTGACAAGGAGAGGAGATCCCTACTGGCTGCTCACAGTCTGAATTTTTATGTAGAACAAACACAACTTTCTCTCTGGTTCTAGGGCACCACAAAATTGCCAGATTGGAATTTGGGAGATGTCTTTGATACCTGTATTGCTAGTCACAGATTTTCCAAGTGACATCAGTGAGGTGGAACTAGTAATGCCCTTCTGGATGGCTTTGCTGATGCCAGCAGCAGCTCTCATACAGCAGCTAAGTCTTTGAGGCTCTTGTCAGTCTGCTGTACAGCTCCTGCCACTTAGGAAAGCTGCATGCTGCAGGAGATGCTGACCTTGGAGCTATGCAGGGAGAGAGAAGGATGAAAAACCAATGCTTGGATAAAATGGGTTTTCCATTCATGTTTAGGTGCAAAGATTAGAAGGAAGAGCTGAGGAATAGAGGGAGTGGGTTGGACTGGGAGAGTAACAGATGTGCTAAGGAGAGTTTTTGCTGGTGATGGTGCTGGGAAAGGAATAAATAAGGGTGATGCTGATATAGGAAGAGTTTACCTATTTTTTTGCAGCCTCTAGCTTGGTGGTAAGATGGGTGCTCCAAATAGGGATCTGAAGAGGATCTCTGTACCCATCTGCTGAAGATGGCGCTTAGGGTTCTTGCAAAGATCTTGCATGTGGTTAAGATTTTCTTGTCTGATGGTAACCACAAGTTGGCCCCATAGTCTTATGAGCACAATACTGTGGCAAGATATTTAAAGGAGTGTTACAGTTTTTTTCATTTATTAAGGATTACATCACTGGTGCTTAGGTGCTGCCAACTATTTTCTTACTGCTGTGCAGAAACCATAGTACTTTTTTATGGCAGTGGGTTGCAGATGAAAATGCTGTAGTTTCAGCTGAAAACATGGCAACAAGTAGAAGGCAGTGATCTTCAGGGGTGAGTCCTCTTAACTGGCTGCAGGAAAGGCCTGAGGTGATGGAGCAAAACCACTCCAGTCAAAAGTCTCCTGTGTCCTTCTGCCCATAGTTTTCACCCTAACATTTGGGGTTCATTTACTTGTTAAAAAGTAAAGGCCCAAAAATCTGCATGTCCTATATTTTTTCTTTTCAAAACTGTACCAATAACTTGTTGAAATTTTGATAGTAAGCTATTAATATAAAGTGTCAGATATTCTTTCAATTTTCTACTTGTCTACCTATTATAGTTCTGAAATTGGATATTTTGCAGAGAATTAGCTCTGAAGGGAACTTCATCAGAGCAGAACCTGTCATGAGGAGAATTGCACCTTATCTATATAAAGCATTAGAATTGTCATTTCCTCTCTACCAGAGCTTAACTTCATGCATGCTTTATTATTAAAAGCCCTGTTATTTCTGAAATAGTTCAAGTTAGGAAAGAAACTCCAAAAGAACTGAATGTTTTAAGGTATTACTGTTTCCTAATGGGGGATGAAGTAAAACAATCACTAGGATGCATTTGATGAGTGCAAGATCAGAATATAGCTGATAGATACATGATTGGGATTTGGAAGTGGTGGTGAAGTTGTGTGCTTCATACCTTAAAGAAACACAAGTTATATGTTTCATACTTGGAAATAAAGATGTCCTCTCTTTATAAAAAACCAAAAACTACCCAGTCTAAGTCTCACTCAGAATGTTTTCAGTGAACCCAGAGGAGTTTGTGGTAACAGGGAGTTGTTTCTTTCAGCTGTTAGCAACAAGTAGAAAACCATGCAAAGTCAACCAGATCTAATATCAAAATAGTAATTATTAACTCATTCATGTTTAACATGTACTGGAAATTATATCTGTCCAACCTTTTGTTTCAGGTATGTTTTAAAGGATAAATATGCAGTAAGGAATGTTTCATACATTAGAAAAATCCATATGTATAAAAAGTCTCGTTAAACACAGCAGAGTGAAAATTCAGGGGTTTTTTTCATCTTTTTTGTTTTTGTCTTTCTTTGATTTTTTTTTTTTTTTCATTTTCCTGGCTTTTGATTAGGTATGGATTAAGTGCTAACAAAATGCATAGGATTTTTATGCTGTTCCCTTATCACTTTTTGATATAAATAAAAAATAGTTCTTTAATGAGTAGGAGATAATGGAGCAAGACCAGAAAGTATGCTACAGTTGGTTATATCCAGCTAGCACAGGAAATGCTAAACAGCACTTAGCATAAACCTCCTGCTGATGTCTTGTGGAAACGGGCAGGAATATCCATAATCGGTGCACTTTATCCCATGCTGACTGATACAAGTATTTAGTTCTAGCAGTCAGGGTTATTGCAGAACAGAGGATGAAGATCACATGAAATTGTGTCAGTGGTAAAATTTCACCTTTTACTAGAGCTGCAGGTGAACCTCAGCTTTGGTTGTTTCCCACGTGCCTGGGGGAAGGCAGTTTGTCAGTGCAGCTAAGGGCAGTGCAGGAGAACATCCCTGTACCTTGTGCTGCCTCCTGCAGGGCTCTGTGTTCCTGGCCTCTTGCCATCTGAATTGCTTGGGAGGCTGAGTATGGTGTGCATCTTCCATCTCCCCACAGACAGTTGTCAGTGTTGCCTGCAAGAGTGGAAAATGTGGGAATTTCAAGTTATTAATAGAATTTCCCAGCATTAGGCCTCTGAATTGGTGAAGTAAAGGTGTGCATATATGCATTATAAAATGTTAGTAACACTAAATGGCAGCATTTTGCACAAATGTATTTAGTGTGTAATATTATTTAATGAAGTACTCAATCCTGTCTTTGGGAAGGAAGTTTAGGGATGGATTTCATATCATTAATTTAGTGCTATGCAGTTAATAGTTAAAAATAAATATTTATTTTTGTGTGTGTGCATGTTACTTTCCATGCAAATGTTCCTATCTCTTTCCTGGGGATATAACATTGACAAGACTTGAAAGAGACTAATATGTCGCTGTAGATTAATTCAGTCTTTGAAGGGTCTAATTCCTAGTTACAGCTTTTTGCTCATATGGATAAATTGTACAAGCAAGTGATTATGTAAAATGAAAAACTAACTAAAGTGTAGTTTAGCTTGTCACTTCAACATATTTTTAAAATTTTTTTATTTTTGTGTATTTACAACCTCGGCAAAACTGACAACATTATTTTGAAAAGTATATTGCTAAAGAAAATAAAAACCCAACAGATACACTTTGCCATGATCCAGTTGTGTGGTTTGCACTTCAACTTGCAGTCTGTGTTGAAGATTTTACATGATGGGATGTATTCTTCACTTTTAATGAGCAGGAGGAAGAGTAGAGAAGGGCATACATGTAAAGTTATCATTGCCTATTCTCTTATGTAATACTCTCTGCTTTGGATATAGTTTGAAGTAGATTGTGTTAGCCAAGAGGCTTAAAACCAAAATGTTTTTACTTCTTAACATGGACTGGATCTGTGCATATCAGACTGTAATAAAGCTGTATTTACAGGACTGTTTGTAAAGTAATTTGAACATACTCTGTCCAATTATGGTTGATGTCATTAGGGCTCTCTCTTAATTCTGGAATCCTTCCTGAGAAGAGGCTGATAGAGCCAATGAACACTGGATGATTTTGCTGGTCATAGAAGGAAAATCAAATGTAAGGGGAGGAAGAGTAATTTGATGCACGAAGTCGTTCTATAAGCAATCCCCACCAAACCTAGCATCTTGTCCCCTGTTGCTCCAGAGAGAGGCTCAATGTAAGTGTAGCAAAACTACAGAATTGCTCCTGTTGCAAAATAAATTGGTTTACTTTCAACCATTCTGCTGGCCTGTATCAAAACCACAGCCCCTTTGTGAGGATACCAATAGTAAAACTCTTGAAGCCTTATTTGAACCATTAGCAGATTTCTTCAGTGGGTGGGAGACAGTGTAAAGTACAGAGGTAAAGGAAAGCTTTAACAACTGTTGTATTATTTCTTCGGGGACACAGTGTTCTGGCTTGTGCCAAAAGGATGCCTTCTGGCATTATAAATTCTTGGCAGCAAAGCTGGTTTTCATGGTGAAAAACTCTAATAAAGAGTGGAGGGGTTATCTGACTATTTTGTATAATAACATATATTAGCCTGTATGAGGGAGGAAGAAGAGGAGGGCCCTTAGTAACAACAACAGTGTGTTTCAGGTGGCTGCTCCAGAGCACACTGTAAAATTGCAAACACGGGAAGGTGTTTGAGAGAACAACCAGTACTTATTTACTTACTTGGCTAATGTCAGGGGTCTGCTTACATAAACATCTTCTGACTGTCTAGTTGTTTTTTCTCTTTAATACATGATTCATTTGTATTTTCCAGAGGTGTGGGATGTTTACTGAGACATTGTATGTGAAGGGATGAATATTAGAAATATAGTTTTCCCTTTCTTCTTCAAGCCACTCCTACACATATCAAAGTATTTGACCAGTGTTTAAAGTTACAGATGTTTCTTTGTCATGTGCAGGGGGATGCACAGCTTTTTCTGCCCACAACTCTAAAACCATCCCAAGTCTTACACTGTGCTGAGTTGTGCAGACTCATTCTAAAGAGCTTCAACCCTGGGAATTGCATGGGCGTTGTGAGAAGGAAAAGGGAATGGGAGGGAGTTCATTCAGAGTTTGAAGAAACTTTCCCTTCTGTCCTGCCTGGTGTATGCTTGCACATTTGATGGCTTTGCACTTTCTATAGTTGTATGGTGTGAAGCACAGCTGCAAATAATCATGGGAGACAGTGAAAAGCTATGGAAAATTAAGGCTTTCATATCTTAAGTCCTGAGGGAGTGTTTCAGACTTAGCCCATTCTAAACTGTTCTAACTGTGAGAAGCCAGTACCACACCTATTTAGACAAGGCCTGCCATCCTTAGGGAATATGGTGCTTGCATTTCCATGCTTACAGTAATGTTGGGGAATTTGATGTTCCTCCTTGTTACTTGGCACAAAATTGCTCGGGGGCAGGTGCTGCACATTAGTGCAGTTGTGCTCGGGGATGTGCAGCTGTGCCCAGGGCTGGGGCAGATGGGGCTGGTTTGCTTTGGTCCTTCCCAGCTCTGGCACTGCTGTGCTGCTGGTGTGCTTGTTGAACCTGGTGGTCCTCACTTCAGCCTATTGTAATGCCATTAGTGCTCAGAGTTTCTAGAGAGATGTGTTGGAGATGTAATAAAGCTGTTATCAGATGGGCAGTTGTTTTTCCTGTGTAAACCAGTGGTGCAGCCTCTTTGTGTGTTGGTACCAGAATATTGTATGTTTGGGGATAAGCTGTGCTTTAATCTTATAAAGTTGCTTTGTTCTAGCCTCCAGAAACTCTAAAGTCAGAAGGACACTGCTGATAAAAACTTTCTGTTGTGCTCTTTCATGTGTTGCTTTGTATTGTATGGGGATCCAACTAGTGATAAAGTTGCTCCTTATAGTTGGATGTGTGGTAGCAAATTTTAGGAAGCATCAAGTCCCTACAGTGATAGTGATGAAGACAGTTGTTGTACAAGGAATGATTTTAGAGAAGAAAAACGGAAGCATTTGAAATTTTAACATTTAATGGAACACAGATCAAATGGTTCTTAATTAATTGTATTTACAACCCTGATTTTATAGTGGTGGTTGAAAAAATCCCTGTATGCCAAGATAGTTGCAGTGTATTCTAGTTTACTTGTGATAATTGGAGCAGAAACGTGGTACTTCGAGGAAAAAGTTAAATATTGATTGGATCCAAGGAGGTTTCCCTTTCCTCAGGTATTCTGCAAACTAGAGTACATGTGAAAAATGGGGAGAATAATTATGGGAGTATGAAAACTGCGATGTGAAATAGAGTAGAAGTAAAAGTAGCTGTTGAGGGATTTTCCTTTATTAGCTTGCCAGTCTGAATTTCTTGGGAAAAGAGAAATATATTGAGCTTCCTGGGTCAGGGCCATGTCTCCTTGTCTGTTACTTTGTTCAGTCTCTAGCATTGTGGGACCCTAAATAAGACTAGACTGGCTGGATTCTTAAAATTCATAAGCCTGGATCATAAAAATATATTATTACATGTAAAGTGCCAGTGTCACTTTTGCCTCTTGCTTTTTGCAAAGCTTTGATGGTACATTTCTGTCATCAAAGCTGCTCCAAAAAGTCATCAGGGCATAGACTTAAGTAAGAAAAAATAATGCAATTTCCTCTTTGAAATTTGAGGAGAATATTTCATTCAGCTTTTATAGTCTTAGAATCTTAATTATACTTGGACAACTTTTTTGAGAACTTCTGCTTTTGGATCAGATATTTCCAGTTTATCTCAAGATGCCTCCCCTATTGGGCTGAACTTCTAACCCTGAACTAAAAAAGCTGTCATTTTGTACATTTTACTATGAAAGTGCATGCACCCTTTCTCATCCCATCTCTCCTGAGGCTGCCCTAGGCCCCTGCATTTGGGTGTTGTGTTTATCAGGAGTAAGTGAATATGTTTCTTTGATTTTGCTTCATTTGAGGGATTCCTGATTATTTACTGATGCTGTGTGTTGTTTGGCTCCTCTCCTTTCCACTGACGAAGAGATTTCTGCTGCCATTATCAGCTACACAAACTTTTCAGCACACTTCAGCATTTTTCATGTGTAAAGGCCACAGCTGTAGTTGAACAATGTGTTCATTGTAATCCAATAATAAAAGTCCTAAATATAACAATAATTACAACCCCTTACATTGAGAACAATATTGATAATCAGGGATACTAATCCTTGAATTTCATAAAAATAAAGCTTGTCACTGGTTGTTGCAGTGTTATCCATGTTATAAGATTTAAATACTTTGCAAAACTAGTATGTGGTTGTATAAAGATTTGGCTTTGCTATACAGATGGGCATAATGGAAGCAAAAAGTACACAGAGAAATACAAATGATTACATTTATGAACAGCTAAACAAAATGCTGTGGATATTATTCTTGTAATTAACAAGTCAGGATTTCTGTAATAAGCACTGATTATAAGTAGTCTTAACTGATTTTATTAAAATAAGCCCTATTGGACACAGCCCCCAGTTTGGTCTTGTGTATCTTTAAGTCATGCTTGTGATTACTTCTGCATGTGCATTTTTGGTTTCTCTTGTCTCCTCCTTTAGTCTTCATTTTTTTGATAAACACTTTTAAAATTGGTCAGTATGAAGTTCATTGTAAAGTCGAGCTTTTGATGAGCTGATCCACACAGTCTTGCTAGTTCTACAGTTTTCTGATGAACAAAATTGCCATGCATTGCCAGTGTGGTCATACAATTAATATATCTAGGTCTCATAAGAGTGCAGTCCCAAAAAGAGAGTGTATCTGTAGGGACAGAAATAGCAGAGCCTTCAGAGCTGGATTCCTTGAGCAGGATTTAATTTTTAATTGCAGAATTCTTAGTGACTTGAGACAGTACATCTTTCATCTCAGACTTCTGTTCTGTTCCATTGCTATCACAAATACACTCTGTGACTCCCAGGTTCTTGCCCAGTGTAATGCCATCTTGTTTCCTTGTGGCTTTCCAGTGGCCAACCACAGGTCCTTCTCCTGGCAAGGACCTTAAGAAGAACAAGTTGAGAGGGGCTGAATTTGAATTATGTTGCTGCTTTTCATGTTCACCTCTCTTTTGCATTCTTCATTTTACAAACTTAGCATGCTTTTCTGGATGTAGTAGTATATACCCAGTGAATATAAAATGGGTTTTTTAATTGTGTTTCTTTTTCATTATCTAAAATAGTAGTTTTTAGTTAGCAGTACCTTTCAGCTAATGTTTTGACTAAACATTTGAAAATTCCTAGTAAAAAGTACATCTAAACTAAACTGCACATAGAAAACGTATAATCTTATACTGTATTCTAAGAATAAATGTTATGCTTGAAGGAATAATTATTTGGATGTTCTTGGTAATATTTAATGTTTCTCTTTAATGCTTTTGGAATTTTATTTTACGCTGCTATGTCAGAGAGGGGGAGAAGGGAGTGAGAGACAGAATAACTCTATATAGAGTGAAGGACAAATATGTTTTGCAGTTAGAGAGCTTTCACCTGAAATTACGGATAAACAATGCACAAAGTGATTGTCCAGCTCTTTTGCAAATACTGCTGTAATCCAGGCATTTGGCAATTCTTTTTTTCATTAATGTAATACCCATTCCTTAATCTGCCTGCAGTTAATGTGTTGGGTTTTTTTTTCCAGTTTCAAATGTATCATAATGTTTTTTCAATCTGTGCTGAAAGCTGCTTCTGGTGGTTCATTGAACATCCTTCCTACAGTGCTCCTCTGGGATGGGGCATTACTTTTTTTGCAGCTATCCTGTTCACAGTAAGCATTTGCCATCCATGGCACTTAAAACGTTCTGTTCTTTGCACCATCTTCTGGCACTAATAACTGTGACATCTGTTTGTCACATATGAAGCCCAGGAGGTGCTGGAGACCCTGAAGCAGTGAGCATCCCTTCCATGGGCAGAGGAGAATTATCTTTGCCTCTCAGGTGGGAAAGTGGCTGGCTTGGCTCACCCCTGGTTCCTGCGGTGGCACGAGGACTGAGGGGCATGGAGAGTTCCCAAATGCACATCTCCCATGTACAGACTGGGGGGGAAACTGGCCTTTCCCAGTCTAGTTCTGGTTCTGGGGAGAAAGTGTGGGTGGGATAATTGTCTGCTGTGGCCTGCAAGCCGTGTCTGTGCCCAGGAACAGCTCTCTTGGTGGAGGTGGAAGAGAGGGAGTAGTCTTTGGCTTTTTGCCATAACTGAGGCTTGTATTTTTGTATAATTAAAGTGAATAGACTATCAGCCTATCAGCCCTGGATTAGTAAAGCCTAGGTGCAAATGCATATGTCATAGCAAAATGTTTTAACTTACCAGGAACTCAGCTGAACTTTCAAGTTTGAAACATATGTACACTGATGTGCAATCTCAAAGGTGGTTGGTCAGTCATTAAGAATGCCTGACTTAGTGCACATTTAATGGTGAGCAGGGATAAAACAACTGCAGCCTTTGAGAGGTCATCTCCATCATGTTAGTTTAAGTAAAAATGTTGCAAAAACCAGTTTGCAGTATGAAAAGGCATTGGAACAGTGCTACATATATGCACACTCAGTTTATATTAAATTCTAGCTTACTTTTCTTTTTCATGGCTTGGTAAGTTATGTGCTACAGTCAGTTGCTTGAATTTGTATTTGTTAAAGTATAAAAGCTGATGGAGTTCAGGTATTCTTCTGTTCAGATTGGAAGATAAATTTTTTGGCCTTAGATTTAATGAAAGAAGAAAAACCATACACCTGTCATTTTTTTTTCTTTTTTTTAGTAAAGCTAAGTGTCTTTCCTTTCCATGCAAAACTATTCCATCTATTGTTGTATGTTACTGCTTTTCTATAAGTGCTGTGTTTACAGAACAAAGACTTGCTCAGGGAAGTTTTCAGTTTGTGTCCTCCCTCTGATATTCCAGGGGAGTAGAAAAATATACTCCCTTGTTAAAGCTTCAGATATGATAGTTAAACCTATAGTGTTCATCATCTTTTCCTTACCCCAAACTGAAAAGGTGACTGGTAAGGACAGAAGGTCTGTTATTTCCACTGTAGTTTCCCAGCCTTGAAGAAAAATTCTTTTACTGGCAATTTGGGGAAGAATATTCTGCTTAGTTGCCTGTTTTTTTAGAACTGTATCTGAGCAGCTGATTTTTAATTCAGATCTAGCCATAGAAAAAGTATATTTTAATATTTTTTTAGTCTCTTAGAGGTGGGAGAAAAGACTGAACTTCTTGCAGAGGAGGAGAAGACTGAGATCAGAACCTCAGAATATATTTTTTGGAGAGGCTTATTTGAGTTTTGGTTACCACAGAAGTGTATAACGTGTTGTGGCACTGAATTACAGGGCAGTTTGTTGGTTAGCTTGTTTCAAAAGATGACCTGGTACACTCATCAAAATAAGACAATACCTCAGAATGGTCATGGAGTTATTAGTTAGGAGACTGTGAGCATAGAAGATTTTTCTGGAGGGTTTTGCTGGATCTTGCAGTCTTATTCCAGAAAAGCATATGAGTAAAAAAATAAAATTAAGCCTTTCATGATCAGTTTCTATGATGCTGTTGTAATATAAGAATTAATTATGTAGAAACCTGTCTGATTTCTTGCATCTGTGAATTAAAAATTGTTAATGATTTGATAAACTCTGAATGGGCCCTTGCATGGTAGAACTCAATTATGAAGTTGGGGAAAATAAAAAGCTCCAGTATGTTCTACTTGCAAGAGAAACTTTACTAGCAAAGTCTTTGGTTTTTTTTGGTTTTTTTTTTAATGTTTAAAGTATTGAGTCTTCTCCACAGTTTCTTTTGGAGGAGCTTTTTTAAATTTCTTGCTGATTTTTATGTATTTAATCCCACAGATGAGGTAGAATGCTTAGAGACTTAATATAAAGAGTTGTTCTTTTTGTGTCAATGCCCAGAATGGTCCATCTGTGTCCATAACAGCTCAGGTACACACCAGCTAACAAAAATGGGCAGTGTATTAACATCTGAGATGTTCTTGTAGTCATGAATCAAATGGGCCAGGTCATGAGTGGATAATGGGATCTGGACAGCATGGCCAGATTCCCTGGTTGATAACTCAGGTGAAAAACATGTGGGGCGGGGAGTCCTTGTTGGGTAGTTAACATCATTGGGGGTCTGTGTTTTGGTGGAACTCAAGACCAGGAATCTTTCAAGGAAAAAAAAAAAATGGTTATAGGATATAGTTTCCTTTACAGAATTTAAAAGGAAGTTTAAAAGGAAGAGGACTATCATCATACAGTTTAAGAGGATATGTGTCATACTTTACCTCTATTACTACTAAAACACCTGTGCATTTACGTATATCTGGAAAATCTTGCAGTTATTTTGGGTGGGAAGTAGAGTTGTTGAATATAAGGCTTTTACTTGTGTACTGACATCACAAAACCTGTTTTTGATATACCCTGGGGCCTTACACATATAATCATGAATCTGGCTTTTGGACTGAGGCCACTTCTTGAAACATCCAGGAGTGCTGGATACTCTATAGCCTTAATCTCACCCATGGCCAGGAACAGGGAGCAGTGCATCAAACTGAGTTATTTGCTGGAATTGCTGGGGTGTGGGGGTTGGGTGACATCCTCTCATGTGACAGTGGGGAAGGAGCAGATCAGCCCTTGGCAGCTAGAAAAATTGCTAACTTCATTGAGATTGGGTGGATTTTGGACTTGCAGGAAATTAGAAGACAGTACTCTTAAGAAGTTATTTTCATTTAACTTTTTCTCCAGGCAGCTGATGTTTTTTTGGTATATCTTGTCTTGTCCCAAGTTAATGTCATCATCAGCTGGGAATGCTCGTTCCCTGCAGCTCCCCTCCTGCTGATTTGAAGGCAGCAGTGGCTGGCTGGATGTGTTGTGGCTTTGGGGGCAAAAGGTGTGGGAGAGGAATGCTGGCCTTTTTGTATTATTTTTGTTACAGTCATCATTATTATCATCATCATCATCTGTTCAAGTTTGGTTTAAGAAAAGAAGAGTTGTTCTTTCATTTAGAAATAAAATGGCAGAAATAAATTACTTTAAAAGGATCTTTAGGGAATAAGGAGACGTATTTGTGGCAAGCTATTCTGAAAACGTCATCCAGTATATGGTTAAATTATTTTGTTGTTTCCTGGCTGTAGCTTTTACAAAATTGGTGAGTCAAACAATTGTCAGTAATATTTTTGTTCTCTTAAACCTTTTTCTCACCCTGTAGGAGCTACATGCATCCATCTAGATTACATCTGAATGACAAAAATACCTAGGTAGCAGAAGGAGAGAGACTAATGCCTTTACGCAGAATTATCTGTCAGTAACTGTTTATTAAGTGCATCTGTCATTCCTTATTCTGGATTTGTGTTGCTAGTGCCTTAAGTGGTAATTCATTTTTTGCTACCTGATGATGTTAATTATTTTAATGTTATTCTCATTCAGCAGTCTGTGTAACCAGTGTGAGTCTTAAGTTCAGGAAAAGCAGAAGTACTCTGAGTCCCTCATCCAGATCATCAATAAAGATTTTAAGAAAGACAGGCCTCAACACCAATGGAATATCACTTGTTACCAGCCACCAGCTGGATTAACTCTGTTCACCACCATTCCTGGAGCCCACTCATCCAGCCAGTTTTATATCCAGCCAAGAGTACACCCATCCAAGCCATTTTCCTTTTGCCAGGAAAGCAGTGGGGAAAATTATGTCTAAGACTCTACTGAAGTCTATGTAGACAATACCACAGCTTTTCCCTCATTTACCAGGGGGGTCACCCATTCACAGAAGGAGCTCAGTTTGGTCAAGCAGGATCTGCCTTTTCTAAATCCATGCTGTCTGTGCCTGATTTCCCAGTTGTCCTGGATGTGCTGTGTGCTTCTACTCAAGAAGAGCTGCTCCATGACCTTTCCTGGCATGAGTTCAGACTGGAAGGTCTGTGGTTGCTCAGATCCTCCTTGCAGCACTTCTTGGAGATGGACATCACATTTGCTGACCTGCAGTCAACTGGGACCTCTCCAGTTAGCCAGGACTACTGATATTTCATGGGAAGTGACTTAGTGATCACTTCCACCAGCTCCCTCAGTACCCTTGTGTGGATCCCATCTGACCCACAGACTTTTGTGTGTCTAAGTAATGTAATAGGTCACTGACCATTTCCCTTTGGATTCTGGAGGCTTCATTCTCTTCCCCTTCCCCATCTTCTGGCTCAGGGGACTGGGTCCCTGGAGAGCAGCTAGTCTTGTTATTCAAGGCTGAGGCAAAGAAGACATTAATTAAGTACCTTAGTCTTTTCTTCATTCTTCACCACTGTGTTTCCCCCCACATCCAATAAAGGCTGAAGATTCTCTGTGGCTCTCCTTTGGTTGCTAATGTATTTATTGAAACACTTACTTTTTTATTTTATGGCACTGCCCCTGTTAAGTTCTAATTGGGCTTTGGTGTTTCTAATTTTCTCCCTGTATAACCTCATGGTCATAAACTTACCTTCTTTCCCTGAGTTCCAGTCAAAGCTCTCTGTTCAGCCAGACTGGTCTTCTTCCCTGACAGCTCAATTTTCAGCCTGTCACAGAATCACAGAATATTCTGAGTTGGAAGGGGCCCACAAGGATCAAGTCCAGCTCTTAAGAGAATGGTCTGTACAGAGATCAACCCCTCAAATTTGGTGTGTATTAGCTGAGCTGATCTGAGCGGCTGCCTATGGAGGGGGCCTCTCCTGCCCTTTTAAGGTTTCTTCCCTGAAGAATGGCTTGAGCAACTATTTGATTAGAAAGGGCAATGAAATGAAGACAATAGCTTCAAGTGCTTGATTAACCTCGACCTTTAAGTGGCTTTGTTTTGGAGGAAGAAAATCAGGCAGTAGGCTCTGGAAGGACATGGTTGAAGTTTGCTGGAACTGGAGACTTTCTCCTGTATCTTGAGAATGGAGTGCTTCTTTTACAGTGTATTTATGTGTGGTTTAGTATCAGTGTGTGAATTCTAGAGGTTAAAGCCCTATGAACATTGTGCTGGTGTAGCAGGGACGGTGTGTGGATGACTCTTGCCAAAGGACTGCCCAGGAACAATGGGCTGGCCTGGTACTGGGGCATCCCTGCTTGCAGCACCAACATGTTACTCATGTGAGCCTCTTCTGAGGCATGATTACATCCTGAAAGGCACAAATAAGAACCAAAAATGCAATTAAACCAGTTTCATAGAAGGTTTATGTTGTATACTGGTGCTCTTACAAGATAACTGGTGCTCAGCAGTCAGATCAATCTTTTACCTTCCATGTATCTTCAGATTTTTCAGACATTTTGATTAGCAAGTAAGAATGCTTTTGCTTTCTTCCAGTCTAGTGAGCAGATGTCTTTTCACTATTAGGGTTTGTTTGAAGACATTTTTCAGAAAGGTTGTATCTCTCAAGAATCAGCAAAATTAATGCATTCAGAGCTTTGTCAAGTCCTGTTGCTTGGTAGCAGTCATGTTGATCCATTGGAAAGTGTCCAGACAGAAATGTTAAATGGACTACCAAATACCCAAGAGTTTTACTTGTCCCCTTAGTACATGAATGCACATGCTGCAGAGCTTCCCTGCACTGCCTGGCTCTCTTGAACAAAGATTGATGGGCAAGAGATGTGTGATGGGTTTTGTCACATTCTGCAGTGCTCTTTGCTCCAGTTGAAAATGTCTGGCCAGGTGCCTGTCATTGACTCATAATCAAACTGAGAAGGTGGAATATGGATGTCTCCCAAAGCAGGACCTGTGCAACCCTGCATTCAGCCATGTCCTGAGAAAACGAGCTGCAGGACCCTCTAGCATGTTTTTTGGCACAATGGGCCTGTTTCTGCTCCCTGATTACTGCATTCTGGGAAGTGCACCCAGGTCTTGATTTGAGTGGCTTTTCATGCTGATTTGTGTACTGTCACTCCTTACAGATTCTCTTTGTGGTACATTGAGCTGGATCTGCTGCTGCAGTTGGGGCCCCATTTTTGCAGTTGCAGTGCTACTGCCTTTCTTGTTCTCTGGAGCTCTTTGCAGCCTGTTCTAGAGGCTGGCATGATCTGTGAATATTCAGGTGATTCAGCAGTATGTGAGTGACCTTGGAGTGGGAGAGATGCTGTGATGTGGCACTGCCACTTTGTGTTTGATTGTGTGTTCCGTTGTTCCCTTTTCTCTTCTCCCCTTTCAGATGTGATGGAGGCATCCCTAACATACCTGTTATTTGGGGCTGCCAGATTGACATTCATAGCACAGTGAGAGTTCAGGGCTTTATTCAGGGTTCAGGAGCAGTTGGTAGAAAAAAGCCATGGCTGCTGTAGCTCTTCCAGTCTTAAGGTTTCAAGGTAACATAAATTTTTTTTGATGTTAAAATACTTCTCTTAAAGATAGGACAAGAATCCTCTGCTAGCTTAATTTTTGGTCAGTTTTACTTCCTAGTAGGGTACAAAATGTTGCTGACTTTTGTCTTCCCTCCTTCTGTCCTTTCATTGCAGGTCTTGATGATTGCCTGCAGCAATATATAAAGAACTTTGAGAGAGAGAAGATTAGTGGTGACCAGCTATTACGAATTACTCATCAGGAACTGGAAGATCTTGGAGTCACACGAATTGGCCATCAGGAGCTTATCTTGGAAGCAGTAGACTTACTCTGTGCACTGGTAAACTTCTTGGGGCAAATGGGGAAGGGTCAACAGTGTTTGCATATTCACACTTTTTCTAATCAAATTGTTAGTCCTAAAGACTTATCTGGGCAGCTCAGGAAACTCCTGATTTGTAATGTATGAACAGTTTAGCATTTTAAACCAAGGGCAAGATAAAGGGAAAAATCTATTGATAGAATGATGTTTGTTAAATAAAGTGATATCAGAGATTTAGGGCTTGCATATCTGTCTTTATAGAGTAAAAGTTTATCTGAAATCACAGATAAACTAGACTGTGTTTGGTTTGGAATGTAAAATAGTTATGTTTGTGAATGAAGTAATTAAGTGTTGGTTGCCCTTTACAAACAAAATGTTCTGATATTAACTACATCATACTTCACTGGTCCTTTCATGCAGATTATGTTTTAGATGATTTTTGAGCCTGATGAAACAGAGCTGCTCGTATTTCACAGTAGAAAGGATTAAATACTGAAATAATTATCTTATGTATAAATAACATAAATTTTTGATGGAGCATGCGGAAGGGTTTTGGTAATGGTCTGTTCAGTCAGGTCATGTCATGCATAACTAGGATTAGCTGCTCAGTGAGGAGTGTGGTGCTGACTTCACCCCCCTTATGAACTTCTAGTGTGTGTCTGTAAAGATTAGTGGTAGATTGGGCACACAGCATTCTCCACTGTAGAAAGGATTGTGAATAGCTCTGTTAAGATGTACTTCACTGCCTAAGGTGGTGTTTTGTGGGTTTTTAGTACATACTATTTTTCAAGCCTCAGAAGGAGCTTTTAAGAAAGCTGAATCCTGGGAGAGGCAATCAAAGACGGTAGGCTGAAAGGCTCTTCAGAAGGGCTTGTCACTTCTCCATATGCAGCAGCTTTTCTGAATACCCTGTTGTTGCATTTTTGGGGTATTGTGAAGTGTAATGAAAGGAAGAGAGTGAAAAAAATATACCCAAAAAAGTTAAAAAAAGGGAGGAAGCTTTTTCATACAGAAAAACATTTGATTTTAAACACAGATTATCTTCTGCAGAGTACAGTTTCTAGTAACACTGCAGTGTGACTCAATGCAGTAATTTAACTCATCAATTTGTTTTTTAAATAAGGAAGTTGCAATCTTAAAAAATGCTACTGATACAGAAGGGGACATAAAGAGAGTTATTCACAAGGTATTTTTCTTATCAGACAGTGAAAAAGAAAATGAGAAAGTAAATACTTTAGATAACTGAGAAAGATAAAGTTTGAGTTGGGGGGAACACCAATAACTGTTTTTCCCAGTCACACAGAGAAACAGATTGTGGCTCTTTGAAAAATAAATTACTTTTACAGAAAAAAACCTTGTTTATTAGCTGAAATTTCTTTTTTCCTTGGTATGTAATTACAGATATAATCTTCAGATAAACAAACACAACTTGTCTTTGTTGCTCCTTTATTTTAGGCAAAAGTGTATGGAACTAAGTTGAATATAAAATAAGGAATTTCTAGCAAGGGCTAACACTGCATCTTAAATGCATACAGCAAGTCTCTCCCTTCCTGGTTGTTATTGCACATACAGTATTATCTGCTTTTCTGAGTTTGTCTTAAAGCAAATTCCTGAAACACAGTGGAATGAGTTTGGATTGCAGCTTCTAATTTAAGATGAGGTTTTTGCAGTCTCACAATTGGCTGCTGATGGCTCCTTGGGGATACAAAATGTTATTGTTATATTGATTTTAGTGGACTTAATTTGAATTTATTGTTCACCAATCAGATAAACCTCTTAGAAAATTTAATTCAGAGGCAATCCATTTGGCTGCACTGGTCCTATACTTACAGACTTTTTTTATTGCATCCATGAGTGTCTGTCCTGGGTAGGGCTTACCTTTTCTTCTGATTTGACTTTAATATTAGCTGTATTGTTTAGGAGAACATTAAGCCTATGACTCTCCAATGTAGGGTAACTGCTAATTCAGATAGTGGCCATGCAAGTTGGTTTTATTTTAATTATCTGGTTTTTCTTTTCTGTTTCACTGGAGTTTGACAGAGGGTTCATGATGGAACTTAGCATGAGTTACAAATATATGATCCAAATGTGTTAACATCTCTTTGGATGCTGGAGACGATGGGTGACATGATGAGCTATGAATAGCAAAGTTAATTATGCCTTGCAAGCTTAACCCCTGATTGATTTAAAAGTAATTATTAAAAAACAAAAGGATTTTTGCTTCTGCTTCTCCCCCCTTTCTTTCTGAGCTACTGAGTGACTAAACAGTTTTTGGCATTGAGGACAACTGAGGGGACAGAACCCCTCCCACTGTTCATCTATGTTCCCACTCTGCAGGGGAGAGTTTTCCAGCACAGAGTTACTGTCACTTAGGAAAGCTTTTGCAATGTTGATTGCTGATGGGTGTTATTTCTGCCACCCCTTCCCAGTTTTTTTGGGGGTAAACTTCTGTTTGCAGTTCCCTGGCAGCTGTGGTGTGGCAAAACAGCAACCAGCTGCTTGTGTTGCACACCTATAGTTCAGGGGGCTACAATTTCTTACCAGGGGAAGGTGGAGAGCCTGAGCAAGCAGATCTGGCTGGTATGGAGAATTGAAGTGTGCCAAACACACAAACTGCCACAGCAATAGTTGGGAGCCAGTTATGATTGATAACACTATTTAAAGGATGTTCTTTATGGGTTTTTGACAGAAGGTGGGTGGGTGGCTGGCTATGGTCTCTCACATTATTCGCCTCCTGTCATCAGCACTTGTAACAAATGGATCCTCCAGTGTTTGTGAGCTGATCAGAGGACAAATGGTGGCCTGTGCTTTCCATCTTCAGTAGAGTCTCTGTTGGCTGCCAGCCTAGCCTACTGTGCTCTTGACAGCAGAGCAAGCATCCAGGGGCTGAGATTCACAGGTTTTCTTTTCCTGTGGTGCTTCAGGGAAGGAGGAATAAAGTTTTTGCCCAGCTGCTGTTACAGGTC